>NC_092861.1:6790564-6803105 GCF_032062135.1 Pyxicephalus adspersus | reverse complement strand
TTGCACCTTGCAGTGCACCCTCTGTATTTACTTTCATGCAGTCTTCTCTTTATGGTAGACTTGGATATCGATACGCCTACTTCCTGGAGAGTGTTGTTCACTTGGTTGGCTGTTGTGAAGGGGTTTCTCTTCACCATGGAAATGATTCCGCCATCATCCACCACTTGTGTCTTCCGTGGACGTCCGGGTCTTTTGGTGTTGCTGAGTTCCCCAGTGTTTTGTTTCTTTCTCATGATGTACCAAACTGTAGATTTTGCCACTCCTAATATTGTAGCAATTTCTTGGATGGGTTTTTTGTGTTTTTGCAGCTTAAGGATGGCTTGTTTCACCTGCATGGAGAGCTCTTTTGACCGCATGTTGTCTGTTCACAGCAAAATCTTCCATATACAAGCACCCCCCTTCCTTAAATCAACTCCAGGCCTTTTATCTGATTAATTGATAATGACATAACAAAGGAATTGCCCACACCAGCCCATGAAAAAACCTTTCAATTCAATTGTTCAATTACTTTTGAACCCCTGAAATGAAGGGATTGTGTAAAAAAAAATCTTTAGTTCCTCACATTTTTATGCAATCTTTTTGTTCAGCCCACTGAATAAAGCTGAAAGTCTGCAGTTCAACTGCATCTGAATTATTTCATTTTAAATTAATTGTGTACAGAACCAAAATGTACAGAACCAAAAATTAGAAATAAGTTGTCTCTGTCCAAATATTATTGGACCTAACTGTATAAGTTTTAATGTTTCTTATTATTGCATTACTAGATGCTTTTGTATTTTTGAAATGTTAAAATTGAGATAAAACTATAATTTATAAAAAAAATGAAAAATTGGCACCTGGGATAAAGATAACTTCTAATTCAATTGTAATATACACCACTTGAATAATATATCAACAAATGGGACCTACAAAATGTTTTTTTTTTCAATATAAATGTATATATATTTATATACACAGACACAATATATATATACCACAATAATGAACAGTTAAAATATAAAAATTTATTTTGAATCATTAAAAATAACAAAAATGACATTACAAGAAAAACAATTAAAACACACAACACAAAACACATAACGTATCAATAATTATCCAAATTTAACAAGAAAATTTGTATTTATGGTTTCTAATAATGGTGATGCGTTTCACAGAGATCCCTCTGCTTCATCAGACCATAAACTAAAATTCGTTTTGCCAACTTCTGTCTTAAATAATCACAAAAACTTATAGTAGTCAATAACCAAAAAAATTCAAGACTGTTGTACATCCGTTCACAATGACACCCCAAGCTATCTGAACATCTCCCCCCCCCCCCACCAGCAGGGGAGAAGGGAAGGAAAGGTGCCATTTGTTGATATAATAAAAAAAATACTGGTGGTGAGAGGGCTTTTGTGGAATGACAGTGCTCTTCATGTTGACGACTCAGTTTTATGGTCTGTTTCAAGAATCACATTTTGTCAAAATGGTTCAGGAAAACATTTTTTTTTTCCATTGTTGGCTCGAATTGTACCAGGGTTTTTTTTCGCTTTCCTCTGGATCAACAATGTCCAAAGGGTTTATATCTGGAATATGTTCATTCCCCTAGTGGTTCAACTTGATGGAGTTACTTGTTTTTTCAATTTGATTTACTATGTAACGTTCTAGAAATGCTGTGCCAACATTGCTTTTAATGTATGGAAATAGCATAGTCATAAGATTTAGGGAAATCAAGTTCAACCACTAGGGAAATAATTAATAATAATGATATTCGTGACAGAGCAATGGGTAGATCCCTCAGTAACAGAGACTCTAGTGATAGGCAGATACCACAATTATACCGGGTAGGTACCGAATGACAAACAGATGAAAGATAGTTATACCCTGATGGGGTGATAAAAAAAAATAAAAAGAATGGTTATATTCTATACTTAGTTATTTACTGGAAACATATTTTACATTTTTGGTAATAAGAAGGTATACCAAAATTCCCAGGTATGATCAAAGACTTGCATTATCCTGCCCTGTGTTTTCTATTCTCATTTAATTGGCAGTTGTATTTAGGTAAACAAGTAATAAGGGGCTGATAAAAGGAAGGACAGGGCTAAATTGCCCCCAAAGGGTTACCTAGGCACCACTAGGGGGTGGCATTACAACATCTCTATGTGGAAGTGACACCTGCCCCTGCTGGCTGATAAGATCTACAGGATGCACAATGTGAAAGTGATTATACTGAGATAATATACAATGCACAGATCTGTGACATCCTTACTGAATGTATCACCCTTATCTCTCTATTCCATTCACCTTCTCAATACCCCCTTTCTCCCCTTTCCCTCTCCTTACATCTCTCCCTTCTCCCTCCTCTCTCTTCTTTCTTCTTCTCTCCTATACCCCTTTTCCTCCCACTTTATCTTCTCCCTCTCCCTCTTTTACCTTCCCATCTTTTTCCCTACCCTTTATTTTTTCCTCTCTCTCATCACTTTCCCTCTCTTCCCTTCCTCTCTTCCTCCATCTCTCTCTTCTATGTTCTCTCTCTCCTCTTTCACTCTTTTTCTCCCTCTCTTTGTTTCTCTCTCCTTCGCTCTCTCCCCTCTCCCTTTTTATCTCTGTTTCCCTACTCTCCCTTTTCTCTGTCTCTCCTCTCTTTCCCCGTGCCTCTCTCACGCTCTCTTTTATTCATTTTCCCTTCTCTCCTTCTACCCTCTCCATACTTCTTTCTACCCAAGTCTCCCTATCTTTTCCCACTTCTCATCCCCTTTCCTGTCTTTCCTTTTCCTCATTCCCTTTCTCTGTCTCTCTTTCCCCCTCTGTCTTTCCCCCTCTTTTTCTTTAACCACTCTCCCTCCCTCTCACTTTTTTTAGCTTTCTTTTGTTCATCAGCTTCCAAGGTGTGTTTTGAGTGAGTCAGCATCAAAGGCTGGTATTGGTGGTGAGGGGGCAGCTCGGGCTAGCTGGCATAGGGGAGCAAAAAGTATGAATCCAACCCTGATTGGGGGGGGGGGGGTTAAAAAAATCCTATTACACATCTGACCTCTATATAAGAATAAAAACAGGCTCTGCAAAAAACCTACTGGGAGGAAATATACAGCATCGAAAAAAGCCAGCCACTAATGCGGGCAAATCAAATGAAAAAAAAAAACTTAGCAACCTTAGCATAGGTTTACAAGTGTGCGTTCATGCACTGTTTTTAGCTTGCAGCCATAAACTCACTTCCACATTTTAGTTGTTTACAGCTCCAATAGTAGCAGCTATTACTTCTCGAAAGTTCATGAACAACCGCTGCCTTTGATCACACCATTCTATAATAATTAGAAAACCTTATACCGTGTTTCCCTGATTTTAAGACATCCCCATTAAATAAGACACCCCCCATTTTTGAAAAAATAATTAAAATAAGACACTCACCTGTGAATAAGACAGGCTCTGAGATCCGATCCTGTGTGTGTCCCCTTGATGCTGGCTGTGCAGCACGTGTCTGCTCCTGGCTGCAGTGCAGAGTGAAACTGAAAAAAAATATAAGAGAGTGCCTTATAATCGGGGAAACAGGGTATTAATAATTTTCCCTTCAGTTTATTTGACAAAAGAAAATATATATATGATTAAATGGCAGCCGTTCAATACATTTTACAACGGTCTGACAAAAATCAGGTTGCATCTGTATTTTTATTTCCTACAGGCTTGAACAAAAATATATGGATTTAACAAAGATTTGTTAAAGCGGAAGTAAACTGAAAAAAATCTCCCTCACCCTTACCTTCACAGGTCCGCTGATTCCTCCCAAGTTTTCCAAGGTGGGGTCCTGCATCATCCCGATATCCTCCTTCTTACCGGCGTGAAAAAAGCGCTGGGTGCTGCCATCTTTTCTGCCCATCCTCCTTCTTCTCTGATCTCACTGCGCATGCGTAAAGTCGGCATTTTTTCCCCTGTTGAAGAAAAGCCTTTTTCTGCGCATGCCCGAGATGACGCATGTGCAGAAGGAGCAGCCAGAAGCCTCCTGGGATGTGTGACATATGTATCTTGAGAGGCTCTACGTTCCCATTCTGTCCTGATCACCGTTGTCTACCCCTAAGGTAAAAGTTTTAGTTTAGGTATGCTTTAATAAAAGCTAGCTACCCTTTAAAGATGACCTGAACTCAACAAATTAAGATCTGCTATGTTTTAGGGAATATGTGGAATTGAGCCTAAGATATATCCCCTTTTGTCTGTTTCTCCAGAAACACATTGCATTTCCACGTACTACTGTATCTTTACCCTCATAGCTTAAATTCCACCAAGGTATATTGGGCACTTCCATGGGGTACCAATGCACAAAAATGTTTAAACATTGTATCACAAACTGTACTGGTTTTTGCCAATTTCTGTCAAGCTTTTACTAAGAAACAGCAAATGATACAAAGGTATAAAATTCACTTTGAACCCATGATAGTGGCAACCCCATATCTAAGAGTGGATTTCTATTCCATTAGTATTATGTCTTGCTTTCTAGTGAGTCTACCAGACAAGAACTGGGGAGAATAATTCTAATGAAACAGACATTTTAAGAAACAGGTGGGAAAAAAATTCCCCCCCAAAATAAAATATTTTGACATGTGGGCGGATGAGCCAACCAAGCCACCTTCAGCCAAAGCCTGCAGCTGATAAGCAGAAATTCAGCACTGTGTATGTACCTATATAATGTCTTTGCTGTTTACTCAGCTGGGAATTATCAGCATTCATGCCCCTTAATGATGGGCACATAATTACTTTGATATTTTTTTTCTTTCCAGCTACAACAGAACCAACAACGTCAGGTAAGTACATAACCACCAACTACCATGTGCTTTTAGATCACAGCACTGCTGAATACATCATATACAGTAAACTAGTGGTAACAGCTACTGATTTATAGACTGATTATCCCAGGGGTGTCAAACTTTGGCCCACGGGCCAAATCTGGCCCGCATTGTAATTATACTTGGCCCGCGAGAAAATTCCAACTGTCTGCTAGAGCCGGCCCGCTGGTAGACAATTCATGGATCGCTAATACTAAAAAATCCCAGAATGTTCAATCAGGACCCACAAGCACCCCCTCCTCTGTTAACATGCATTAGCGAACTTCCTCAGTTGTAGATATTTTTTCAATAAATATCAAGGTTGGCCTGCGACTTTGTCCAAATTTTTCATTTTGGCCCACTGTGTATTTAAGTTTGACAACCTTGGATTATCCCTTTTGAAAGGCAAAACATTTTTTGGTGGCAAGCTGGTATTCCCAGATTCCAAAGTATGATCATAGACTTTCCATACGTCCCTCTTTATATGTCATTATACTCTGACATTTATATAAGGACAGAATCCATCACTTTACAGATTTGTGATTACTAGTCCTACCCTGTGAAGGTATAGACCCTATTACACATGTCTGATGTCTAGCAAAGAATGAAAACAGCCCCAGCAAAGAAGAAATGAACAAGCATCAGACAAAGCAAAACCGAGCCACTGACGCTGACCACATAAATGGAATAAACCTGGCCAGATGATATAAAGATAACATAATATATGTCTAAGGGGTAATGCACTTATTTTAGCTTACAGTTTCATAGTGTTTGCAATTAAAAAAAAGAAAATCCTCTTCTACATGTCACAAAATGATTTCCACGTTTTTTTTTTTTTTTCAGATACAACCCCAACGTCTAATTCTTGTAAGTACATGACCAACTCCTGCCCTTGGTGGTACCATTTTGTATGAACAAGAAAAGAATGCAATAATTATCTTTTTAGTTTCTTTGACAAAAGTTAATATATAATTAAATGGTAGCTGTCCCCCACTTTTTTTACAATAGCCTGATAAAAATGAGTGATTAGTGTGTTGCACCTACGTTTTGTGGCCCCATGGGCATAAACAGAAATTTCTGGACTTAGACAAAGATTTGTTAATGTGCAGAGTTTTGAGTTTCAGGAGTTTAGGTAACGTTACGCTGAAACTTTCAGCCAAAGCCTACACAATTTAGCACTGTGTATGTACCATTTTAATGTTTTTGCTGTTTTCATAGCTGTGAATGATCAGCATTGAAATATCTTAATGATTAGCACAAAATGACTTTCACATTTTATTTCTTTACACCTACAACAAAAGCTAAAAAAGGTATTTGTAAGTATGTGATAGCTTATGCATGTAAATAAACGTATGCATGTAAATCACGGAACTTCTGACTACATCACATATAGCTTTACTGTTGATAAGAGCTGCTCATATATAAAATGGTTAATCTTGTTCAAGCAAAGCACCATCTGCTAATTCAAAAAATATTTATGTGTCATGCTTAGATGTCAACTGGAAACAAAGAAACTTTTATTACATTTTTGTGGGGTAACTAGGGCAAATTTCAAATAGCAAGTCTAGGCCTAAATTTACTAAAGATAAAGAACACAGGCTTAGGTTTTACTACAAAATATAAATGTACAATAGGGAAAAATTATTATCAGGATGACTTGTATGGGATTATTTTTCTCAAGAAAAGGTTTCATTAGATATAATGTTTGCCAAGTTTAAAAATGTTTATATTCAAAAGAGAAGGTTTTTGAGGCATATATGAAAAATGTATTTGTGTTTGTTATGTAAAGAATCTGGGTAGTCCTATTTCCAACATACCACTCCTAGTCTATATGTACAAATGCAACAGAACAAGGGGAATTAACAAGGCAGATAAGTATATGTCCCAAAGTATTGAGCCTATCTCATGTCCCGTCACGTTTCACCAGCTTGGCTTCTTCAGGGGAAAATTGAGATCATAGTAGTAGATGCATTGAAAGTAAATAACAATAATTTTGTGATGCTTAAAAACAAGAGTAAAGAGTATCAAGGAAATATCCACATTGGGGGATCTGTTATCACCCAGTAGGTAGGTCAGGAATATGGACTCCAGGCTTAGTTCCACTTGTTATTCTTCACAAAAGTACCATACCCCTCTTACACCAATGCAACAAAAGCTGAGAGAAGTCACACCAATGGCAAGTTAATGTCCGCCTTGTAAAAAAAATTGTGCATTAGCTCTCAGCTTGAAGCCTCCAAACTGGCAATCTGGTTGCAGACAATAGGCCAAAAACACCTGAGCAAATTCCCTCACATTTCCTGCTTTTTGCATGTGCTCAATTTGGGGGTGAAGAAATTTCTGAAATGCTGCCCTGAACTTCAGAATGTGACAGCACAAAGACGAGGAGGTTGGGTTTTTATGACTCTATGGAGGTGGAGGAGGAAGAGTATGAGGATGTTTCGCATGAGGAATTGTCAGGTATGATGTTAGTAAGTGATACAGGTCACCAGTCTAGTAGACATCTATGGGGTATGAAGAAGAATGAAGGTATGTAGTGGGTGATGGAGGGAGAAGATTACCTGTCCACCTGGGAAAACATATCAGCAGCAGCACAAGACCAAGTAGGTCTGACTACAGCCTCTTGTACATGATAACTAACTATTTCCACAAAAGTGGGAAGTTAGAAGATCAGATAGGACTTGGGAATTACAGAGTCAAGAAACTTAGTATTTGTACAGAATTGCCATGTCCACCCTCAGCTATCACAAAAAAGCTTTCAGTGTAGGTGTAATGTTCGCTCCGAAACATATTATACTGTCTGCGACCACTGTGATTGATGTTCGTTAAAATGAACCAGTCCTGGAGTGGTGACCTGTTTCTGATGCCAAGCAGTATTTCTATGACGTGCAACTACCACAAGTCATTTAGACTTGAACTGAACAGAAATGGATTCAGACTGTCCCAGATTCATAGAATTAGCTAAAAAAATTCTGTTAATTTTGCACAAAAAAACCTGATAAAAATGAGAAAACTGGTGAATGTTTTAGCAACAGTGAGGAAAACCATTTCTGACTGATCACAAAATAACATTGCAGTGTTTAGTTACTGGCAAATTTGTTCCCCAAAAAGTTGCCTTCGAATTGATCATACAATAGATTCAGACTGGACTGTTCCAGATTCCTAAAATTGTAAAAGTAAACTTTTGTAAACTGCAAGTGGTTTTGTACCAAGAAGAACAGTTAAAAATAGGAAAAATGACTTTTTTTTTTTAGCAACTATGGGGGAAACTATTTGTGACTGATGACTAAGTGACATAGTATTATGTCAGAGATAATATTATGTCATGGGAAGGCTTTGCCAATACGCTCAGCTAACAACAAAAACATGGACAAGGTTAAGTAGTGCTTTATATTACACAGTATGTTGTATCTATTGCATTACTCTTTTATGTTATATTCCTACCTTATACCTATACCTTATGTTATATTCCTACCTTCATTCCATTATTTGGAGGGGTCTTTACATACCATGTGACGTGATGGTCATGTACCTCCAACGAATTGGCCATATAGTGTAATTACAAAGATTAAACCTTCTTCAAACTTTATTGTACACAATATCTTTTCTTTTATTAGGGATTTATTTGGACAAGGATTTGAAGCAGTTAATAACAAAAGTCCGTGAGGTAAGTAATTTTTTTTTTAGCTTTGATCAAAATATTAAGCTTTAGCATTGTGGTCGGGTCTGTAAAAATGTCCTTTTTGTGAGTGAGTAGCACTAAAAGCACTGTCAACCACTGGCCTCATTTCTGCTGTGAAGAATGATCAGGGGTAGAGTTTCTCAACCAGGGTTCCTCCAGAGTTTGCTAGGGGTTCATTGAGCAATAGGCAGTTTGTGACTCTCAGGTTAGTTTATGGCACACCAGTGATCTTTTTGGATATCTGTAAGGTTGACATTCTTCCAACTGGTCAACAATGTAAGAATCATTCTTCTTACCGACCAACCGACTCAACTTACATACCAGCCATGATACAATATCAAACAAACATAGGGAGAAAACTTTAGATGGGGAATAATTTAGACATACATGCTGATCTGATTTTGGTCAGCCTGTACCTAAAATAAGAACTATAAGACTATAAGATGGCTGTTGGATGTTGAAAAACTATTTTGTTTTAAAATTATTTACTGAAACCAGACCCATCAATGAGCTTATGGATAGGAAATAGGCCAGCAAGCTCCCCTATCCATACCTAGGTGCTCTGGAATCTGGTTTCCCCCGAAAAATAGGGGGGCAAAAAGCATGTACCCCTGTTCTCTTTGGAAAAACCAGACCCACCTGTCCCCAACAGTAGCAAGGGCCATTGTTGGGGGAGTTCTTTCTAGGAACCGTGTTATGTTTTCCTCTAGGAACTTATCTAACTCTTTAAAGGAATGGGTAAAGGGTGCAGGGCGAGGGACTGAAATCTGGGGGTTTTCAGATTCAAAATAAATCCTTCATCCACAGACCTCCACAACACAGGGCCACATTGTGGGGAAGGGTCACTCTCCACAAAAGTTGGCCTTTGCCACTGTTGGTCCAGGCATGTCTACTTTATCCAAAGAGAGGGGGACTGCACACTTTTTGTCCCCTTCCCATTTGGGAAAACCAGATTCCAGAGGACAATTTTACAGATAGGACAGGGGTCACACAAGCTGTCTCAAGCCTATTTAAAGGGAGGGGAAGCAGTTTCTGTAAAATATACGGTGCACAGAACGGACAGTTCTGAGTTTAAGCTTGAAAGCAGAAAATTCTGACATGAAAACTGCTGAAATTCTGCAAAATTCAAGCAATCATCTCTATGGGTGACACCAGGCAGATCGCCCCCCAGTAACAGGCTGCAGATTCCCTAAATACCCCCCTGCAAACTTGGAGACAAACAACAGCAAGGGTTACCCCAAATGGCTTTGGGGATGGACATCCTTCATTATTTCTGGCCAAGACACAGTGAGATGACCCATCTTGTAAACAAATCATTTCCAGGTGTCTGCAGCTCTTGTTCCCTGGAAAAGAGGGTCCCACTGCTTTTCTTCTTTCCAGAACGATGCAGCAGTCCCTCAGCCATCAAACATTAGATTGGCTGCATAGCAATTTGACAATCAGTGATCCAAGCTTGATCCAAGTCTTGGGATCTCAGTCCATCAAACTCAAAGCTCATGTGGTTTGCTGGTCTGTAGGTGGCTGTGGATGGTTGGTTCCGACAAATTTGTATCACCCTACAATGTACTCTATAAAAGAAATTACAGTCTCTGCATCTAATTTTATGTTTTATTAGAGATGAAATGATTCTTTTTGATCCTTCAAATCATTTATGAGGCAGTGCCTACATGTCCAGTGACCAATTTCTTCCTGCCTGTTCAGGAGACACAAAGTCTAAAGAAAACATTGATTAAGGTGACAACTGATGTTCCTATCTAGGCGCAGATTTAGCTAATCTTGTCGATGAATTAGTATCCAGGTGTTAATGCCTACCAATTCAGGACATTCTAATGTTAGCCCTGACATCTGCAAATAAATTATTGTAATGTTTCTTATGTTTTTACATTACACCTATGTTAAAAGTATTGCCTATGTTCTTTCAGAATTCTACAGCACCTGACATTGTAAAATCCCTTGCCAGTGCCACCACAGGTGCCTCCCCAGCCGAATTCAATGACACCGAAGTAAATTCGGTTCTGAATGTTCTTGGTAATTATACAAACAATGTCTTGAAAGCAAATCTCACGTTTAATACGGACACAGTCAAAGTAAGTATAATACTTTAAAATTAACTTTCTTTAGGATATATAACAAAGCATATTTTATAATGTAAAAAAATTCATATCTCCCCTCCTATTGTGGGTTGATTCCCCCACCTCCTAGATTGTAAGCTCTTCAGGGCAGGGTCCTCTCCTCCTGTGTCACTGTCTGTATTTGTCTGTCATTTGCAACCCCTATTTAGTGTACAGCGCTGCCTAATATGTTAATTACTGTTGACACTTAATATGTTGGCACTATATAAATGTATAAATTAAAATAATAATAATAATTTTCTTAATTACTATGCTCTTTTGATAATTGGTCATTAGGTGGCAGAATGAGTTTTAAGAAAGCCTTGCATAGGGATTCAAATGGCTGTGAGCCAAAATACAGCTGAATTGACTGGGAACAAATTAGTAAAAAAAACATCCTTATCCTGATGGGAGGTGATAGAAAAAAAACATGAGTTTATAATCCTGCTGCTTCTTATTTCATGGTCATCCAAGGCCAAGAGAAGTTGGGATAGATAAGACCTGTATGTATTACCTACATTAAAATCATGTCTTTCTTGTGTGGCAGAACTGAGAAAATCTTTTTTAGCAAGGTAAACAACTCTAATTTATATATTTTTTCTGGGCATTTAGCTATTTGTCTGGAGTTGAGCTTTAAAGTGGAGCAATAATAGCCTCTGATTTGCATGCACACATGCTTTATTTGCAGGGTGACATACTATACTACAATATACCTCTACTGTAAACAATTTAACAGTACAGTGCATTGAATGCAATAGTGTTTAAAATATTTTATCAACTTTGATTTCTTCCAGCAAGTTGCTGCAATAACTAGTAAGGTAATCAAATACATCGACAAGTCTGATGATCATCTACGACTACTACAAATCATTGAGAGCATCTTTGAAGAAATGGCGCCAACCAATACATCGTTCCGTTCCGTCAATAATTATGTTGATTTTTCCTGCAGCACCTTCTATACAGATGATCTCAGTGAGAATAGTCAAGTACAATAGACAAGTCTTCTGGGGGTCCCATTAACATACTTTCAATGGTCTATGCACCAAAGTTTGAGAGCTTTAATACTCCATTTGGCGGCTCTGATGGCCGCTCCTATTTTTCAACCAGTCCCATATGGACAAATGTTGCAATAATAAATAAGACAAGTGAGCACTCTCTGAATATTTTTATGAATTTCACATGTAACAAAACCTGTGATAAAGCTGTACAGTGCATGTTTTGGAATTTCAGTTTTAACCAGTGGTCGTCAGAGGGTTGTAAAACTACAGTTATCAATGGTACTGTCTTTTGTGAGTGTAATCACTTGACCTCTTTCTCTGTTCTAATGGCGGACTCCATACCACAGGACAGCAAGAAGGCATTGGATATCATCACAAAGATTCTGCTTCAGATCTCCATAGGGTCTCTTGTAAACTGCATTGCTATACAAAGTATTCTTCTTAAGCAAGCCAAGAGTTGTATTGCGTTCTATAGACACATTTGCATCATTCATATAGCCTTGTTTCTGCTTATCAGCAATATCTCTTTCTTGGCATCTGGTTTCTTTGACATCACGGTAAATTATTCTTTGTGCATCATATTTACATTCATGACTCATTTTTCTTTGCTGGCCTTCTTTTCCTGGACATTAGTACAAGGCCTTTTTTTGGTTTGCCAGTTACTCTTTGTCTTTCATCACTTTACTAAGAAAGAATTTTTGCTTCTCTCGGTTGTAATTGGATATTTATGTCCATCTTCTATCGCTGGAGGCACTATTGGCAATTATTATCCTAATAAGTACATGAAGAGTGATGGCTGCTGGTTGGACAGCAGATATGGTGCTACTCTGCTCTTTATCATCCCAGCCATCATAATTATGGGAGGAAATGTTATAATCCTAATGATTGTGATCTCAAAAATCATGGCGCCATCAGTCTCTGAAGGGAAGAATAAGGATGACGAGGTGGTCAAGAAGCTCA
>NC_092861.1:6734239-6786145 GCF_032062135.1 Pyxicephalus adspersus | reverse complement strand
GTACGCGCATACTCGAGTCCGGACCGCGGTAATCCGCGATCGCTGGCCGCGCGTACTTTCGCGCTTTCAGCGAGCGCGGATTTCATTGATGAATCAGGGGCTATGGCTCTGGTTTTGTGCATTTGAATTTTGTCGACTAGGGATGAATAATAAAGTTGCCAAACTGATTTTTGAGTACTTCTTGAATATAGTATTGTTGGAAATGTACTGTCCCTGGCATATTTTAGTTTTACTAATGCTTTTTTTCTTGCAAGGTCTTATTTGTGGACCTTGGTGTAATTTAACAATATCTGATGAACCATTATCATGTAGGATGTCTAATACTTAAAGTTGCATATTTAGGGAAGATGATGATCTGCAGTGTATAGCCCGTTGCTTTCTATTTCTCTAAAAATAAAAGTTTTTGCCTTTATATACACTTTCAATTGATCCTTTTTTGGCTGCAGATACATACGATAGAAATTAAATGCTTCCTGGTTAATATTGTTGTCTTCATATCATTCCTTAATATGTGTTAGGATCCTGTATGGCAAGATGTGATCTTTATTTTGTTTCTATTGTCCTTCCATTCCAAGTAATTTTGGAGAAGCACATTTATAGCATATGGGTCACCAGTACATTGGTAATTTGACACCAAACACTTTGCAAGACAACCAGGGTTTTTGCATTTCCAAAAAGAGTCCAGCAAAGGTAGCCACTGGTGTTATCTCAGGGCAGTCATTCTTGTTTTATTAGTATGAACGTATGGATTATATGTTTTAGGTATTTAGTAATATGGATTAGGTAATTTGATTTTTCGAGTTATATGCTTGTTGTAGGTCTATTTTTACAAAGCAATGTACTCAGTCCACGATGGCTGCTCCCATGTTTTTAGCCTTGTTAAAGTTGTTCTAAATGATATATTAAAACATTAAAAAAGTCAGCTTATATAATATCTTATATGTATCTTATAGGGTTTTTTCCTTCCTCTCTTCGGGTGTCTCTTGGATAAAAAGGTTTGTATCAAATTCATAAACACCCATTTTCCAGTAAAGTTAGTCTTCCTGACCAAAATGTCCATTGTTTTCTAGAAAAATGGTAACTATAGTGGGAATTAAATGGGGAAGATAAATAGTAATGGACAAAGATGAGGAGGGCAATGAGGAAAGAAGAGAAGGTGAAAAGACAGAAAGAAAGGAGAGGGTGAAAAAATGGAAAAGATGAGAGGGAAGGGTGAAGATGAGAAGACAGGAGAGGAAGGAACAATAAGGGAACCAAAAGGGAAGAAGAGAGGACACGAGGAGATGGAGAAAAATGAAGGGAGAAGAAGGAGGAATGGGAGGAGAGGACAGAAATGGGAAGGAAGAATGGTGGAGAATGGGGAAAAGCTAATAAAAATGGTGGTCAGATGGAAAAATTAGAACTAAATGAGAGAAGTGAAGAGGACAGGATAAAAAAGGAAAGGGAATTAAAAAGAAGGACGAGAAGAGTAGGGATAGAATGAGAGAAGGTAGACAAAAGACAAGAAGGACTAAGAGAAGATGGGAGAGGGAGAGGACAGTAAGATAGAAGTAGGTAGAGTAGTGGTGAGGAGCAGAAAAGAAAACGAGGGGAGGGAGGGCATGTGAGGACAGAAGAAGAGAAGAGGTCAGGAAGGAAATTATATAGGGTGTGAGAGGACAGCGGGGCAGAAAATTCAGGAGGATTACAGAAAGAGGGTAATAGAGGTCAGGAGCAGATATGAGGACAGCAGAGTTGAAGAAAAAGAAAGGAAAAAAGTTTGGGCGCGGAGCACAGAAGGAGAACAAAGGAATTGAAAGGCCAGGAAGAAAGAAGAGGGGAGAAGAAATCACAGTAGAAGAAAGCGCAGGAGGAGGGAAGCGTGGAATGGAGGAGATGTCAGGACTATGTGGATAAACGTGTACTATAGGGAAAGCCGGGAGAAAGAGGAGTGGGTAGCAGAAGATGAATGAAGAGAGGAGAAAAAGAAATATTAAAAAAGAATAAAACAACATAATCAAATAACATTTTGTTCTGGTTTGTTCTGTTTTTTTTTTTCTCAGGTGATAGATGCTCTAAAAGAATTCTACACAAAACATTCTGGCAAGGTATATGGCACTAATGATTTGTGGCACTGTTGCAGAATGTTGCATGTTCAAGGATTGTGACATGGAGCAGTGAACATTCTCTCACTACGCACCCAATAACAATTGTTACTCCAAGTTCAATGACAGCCATCATCATATGACCCACCACCTTGATCCCTGGCTGTTATGGACCTTCAGTTACTCTATGACATGACGTGTGAAAGGTGGAACTATATGATGAAATAATGATTTCAGAGCTGCATTTATTTGTGTTTGTGTCTATTATAAACTGCCTGGAGTTCAGATTTAAAAGTTTTTTGTTTCATTTTGTAGATGGGAAAATGAGCGACACAACTTGAAGTCGGTTACTTAAGGTTTGTATTGCTTATAGTGACTATTAGAGCTTTAAAGACAATCTGTAATGAGAAAAGCATGTAGCCTGCCATTGCTAACTTCTTCTGAAAATAGGATTTGCCTGGATGTAGATAGTCATAAAGTTGTAAAAACTTTTTTTTAGCACAGTAGGAATGTTGTCTGCACTGACTTGTCACAGCTATATGGTACAATGTCAACAGGTTTTACTGACCATTAAATGCAAAGGCTTTCTTAAAAGGCCTATTGTTCACTCTTCTCCACTAATGTGGGCACTTCTCTACTGACCACCAGTTTAAGGTGACCCTTCTCTATTGACACACAGTTAAAGGAAACGCTTCACTGTTGTTATGTCCCGCATAAGATATGTAACAGTTTTTATGAATATTGACAGGTTTTATGAACATAGAGGTAACACAGAGACTTGCACCTAAAATAAAAAAACGTAGAATATTTAACTAAATAAGGACAGAAAGAATTAAAAAAAAGAATTATATATATATATATATATATATATATATATATATAAAAGAAACTTAGATGTTAGAAACCAGTTGCAATCCCAAGGAGTCCCATCCATTCTGATCCGTTGTCTTGGCAGATGAACACTAACACATGTTACATATAGCAAGTTCTAGTTGAGACTGCAGATTAGGTGTGGAGCTGGTTTTTAAATTCCTGAAGATATGAGACAATGGTCAGAGCTTGACCAATGCTGACCAATTATTATTCTTAAGCTGCATTGCCCCCTCTAATGATGACATCTAAAAGATCAGTTGCATACCTTTATGATGACCACATGAAAAGTATATGTTGGTAAGACATTATTGATATTACATAAAAATATACCCAACAATAGTGTACCAATATAAGGGGTAAGTCTTTTCATTAACCATCCATGTCGGAAGCATTGTAAGGGGGGGGGGGGGTCTTTCTTTCATTGTTCACCTATGTAAGGTGTCCCTTCTCCACTGACCACCAATGAAAGGAGAGACACTTAGTTTTCCACCAAATGTAATCCTTCCTAGTCATTCTTCCTCCCTCACCCCATGCAGAGTAGCCTAGTGGTGAAAAAAACTACCATCTCCAGCATTGGATGCTCTTCTTTTGTTTTCTCTTCAGCAGCTTGCTGTCATTTACATCTGTTCTGCTGAAATACGAAAAGACTTACGAGGAGAGGAGGTGAGTGAATATTGGTGGCTGCATTAAAGGGAATGGGGAGGACCCAATGTTGAGGAGGTAGTAACTATATCATTTTAACCCATGGCTCTGCATGGGGATAATTAATTAACACATTTGTTATGTGGGGATGTATCATGGTTTCTGCACTTACTATGAAAAGGGGTTGTAGTGCTTGCTGAAATTAAGTGACACATCTTAACAACCACAAATGTAAGGGACATTTCCCCACTGACCATCATTGTAAGAGACACTACTGACCAACCAATGTAAAAACTCTTGTCTACTGACCAACCAATGTATTGGACACATCTTCACTGACCATCATTGTAAGATACACTACTGATCAACCATTTCAAGAACACTTGTCTACTGACCAACCAATGTAAGGGGCAGTTCTCTACTGACCATCAATGTAGGGAACACCACTGACCAACCAATGTAATGGACACTTCTTCACTGACCATCATTGTAAGATACACTACTGATCAACCAATGTAAGAACACTTGTCTACTGACCAACCAATGTAAAGCACACTTCTCGATTGACCATCAATGTAGGGAACAATACCAACCAACCAATGTAACTGACAGTTCTCTACTGACCAACTAAAGTAATTGAAACTTCCTCATTGATCACCACTGAAAAAGTCACTGACCACCATTTTAAGGGGTCTCTACTCTTTTTTCTTATATTTCAATTTTTCTGTTAATGCTGATGGACCTCAAGTGATAGATATAGTAAATTTTAGCAACATTTTTCCTGAGACCTTTAATGTATTAGCTTAAATGATTTCTCATTGATCATATGCTGTAATAATTTTACTTACAAATGTCTTCAATTTTTCCAGGGACTTTTTTGGACTACTGGGACAACCTTACAAAGAGGAAGATCTTGTTTCTGTGTTCCTTTAGGTTAGATGTTAGAAGTTATAAATGTGTAATGAATGATATATAGACTGATCTTTGATATCTCACCTGTAGGCCATTTGTATAGTACAAGCAACAAACCTTTTAAATTTACTGCTGTGTTCAGACAGTATAGGGGACAACTACCCATGTACCAAGTACCCTCGGTGCACCTAACTACTGACAATGAAAATTTTCACTGCTGGCAACAGGTTCTGTTGGGTGGTTCCCCAGTCAATCCACTGTGGGTCTGCAGTTCAAAGAAATGATATCAGGGCCTAATCACTGGTGAATTTTGATTGGTTGACAGCACTGACAGGCCACATCATGGAGGAGAAGAGGTGGCTTATTCAAAGGCCTCCAGTTCAATACTTACCAACACTATTACAGCACATAGAGTGTGCTGGAACAGCTTCTGCTGCTACATAAAGACATTTTTTTCAATTCCTCCTCAAGCTCTTCATTAACTTGTAATGTCTTCTGTATTAATTTGGCTTCCTGGAGCCTCTCCTCTTCTGAGTGTAATGGTATTGTCTTTGTCCACATGTTACTAATAACTACATATATTTGTATGCTTGATTATGTTGAATAAAATGTAAATAACTTGAGAAATGTTTTTATGTAAAGAAATCATTTATAGTGATCAGCAAACATGAGGTTTGGTTCTTTGATGACGTTCTCAAGATTTACAAACAAATTTAGCAATAGACTTGTTAGAATATGCTTATCTGGCTGTATATCCTGCGCTGTGCCTCACCACAGTATAGCCTTGTTTCTTCCCTCCAAGGGCATTGTTAGCAGCAACAAAAGAGATCTGGGAATTGGTTGTCTGGCGTCTGCTCTGCAGCTTGCAGCATCCCAAGCTTCCCTTTAGTCATACACTTTCCACATGAGATATATCCTTCTCAGCATCCCCAGCACATACACTGGGGCTGTGTACAGCTGAAGGAGACTTAGAGTATGTTCTACAGCCAATGAGCAAATTAATCCCTGACTTCTTCCTTCCCTGCTTTTTGCTGTTAGGACTTTATAGCTTCTCTACTCCCAGTCAGAACCATTGGAAGTTCGAGGAACTAGCGTGCACTGGTACTGGGCCAGGGCTTACAAGACTTCAATGAAAGGTATAGCTTACATCTCAGTGTAACTGCACCAGGTCAACACTAGCTGGAGTTTACAGTGAGTTGAGGATTCACACCTCAAACTCTAAATATCTCCACCAGCAATAATTCACACCTATTCTATGATTTTAACACTGAAAAAATAATTAAAACTTTAACATACTACAACATCAATGAAACATGCACCAAAATACAATGAACCAACAAGCCAGTGAGGAAAAAAAAGTACAAAACATTTTATGACATACCGTGTTTCCCCGATGATAAGGCAGGGCCATCAAATAAGACAGCCCCCCCTTTTTAGGTAAAAATGAAAAATAAGCCCCCCCCCCCGCAAATAAGCCACCCACCGATTACTTACCAGAATCGCGTGGTGCGGTGGGTGACTCCGTGTGTGGTTCCTCCGTGTGGTTCCTCCGTGCGTCCTCTTCATGAAGAGGAAGTGACAGGACTGAAGTGACTCCGCCCACGCAAACACACGTGACTCCGCCCACGCAAACACAGGCAGCTTCCCTCATCCCTCCCTAACGGAGACTGCACGAGTTTGTTCAGGAGTTCAGACAGGTTTTTTTTTGCTGTGAGCAATACCACTCTATATACGGTAAGCTTTAGAATGGGACATTAAATGGTACAGTATATTATTGATTACAGTAGAAGGGGACAATGAATGGATCAGATTAATCAGAAGGGGACAATGATTGGCACAGATTGATCTGAAGGGGACAGGAATGGCACATGATTGATCAGAAGGGGACAATGATTGGCACAGATTGATCAGAAGTGGACATGAATGGCACATGATTGATCTGAAGGGGACAGGAATGGCACATGATTGATCAGAAGGGGACATGAATGGCACATGAACAATAACTGTGTACTGTAGTCTTCTTCATGGGTAAATAAGGCATCCCCCTGAAAATAAGCCCTAGAGCATATTTTGGCCTTCAAAAAAAAATAAGACAGTGTCTTATCATCGGGGAAACAGGGTATATATTTTGGTTGTGTAACTATAGTCATAGTAGCCCTCGGAAAGAGAACCTTAACACAAAAAATCAGTGTGCATGGAAAGGTAACATGCAGTAGATCCAGTTTGGCATCACTAGCCCTGGTACTAAGCTTTTGGTAGTCACAGATCTCCCCTGCTCCTTTCTTCCCTTCTTCCTAACTGTAAGTAGATTTAATAACTTTAGAATTTCTGGTCTTCCAGGCCATTACTCTAGTCTTAACTCTGTAAGCCCAGTGCAGACGTTCAAGGGTTGAATAAAATTTATACTAACTAGAAGCTACTAAAACTCTAGTGACAATTGTAGTGCATATAAGTTTGTATTATAGCAGAACTATTATAGTAGTATAAGCAAACTCCAGAACTTTTACAAGCATAAATTAAGTTTTTCCTATCATACCTATGAAACCCCTATTTTTTTAAGTTTGTACCTCATGATTCTGCCAATGTTGCTGCTGCAGCTTAATTTCCTTCTTCAGGCTGACAACGTCATGTTACTGTAGCTGAATTTGCAGCACCGCCAGCCCTCTGATTCCCTTCTCTGAACTGAGCTATGCAATGCTATCGATCATTACAGACCATTGTTAGCTGTAGATGCTCCGACACTCCTTCCAGCCTCTCTGCATGATCCTGCCCATTGTGCTAACTGGAAGAGGAGGAAAAAAAAGGTACCTGTGATCACGTGAACATGAATAAAGCAATAAAAAAGAGAAAGTGTTTATTATGCATGTATTATGGGGTCATTCAACAATAGCAATGGGGAACATTTTGTTCTTTGCTTGAGGAAGCTTGTCTTTTACTTTAATGTTGTAGAGTAATAGAGTAATGGAGTAGAGTGTTGTGGAGTCCCACTTTCTGGCTTTTCTGAACACATTTGCTGTTTTCTCCCAATAACTGCAATGCCCCTCTCTTTGTAGCACTCTCTTTTTTTTTATATTTTCACGGGTCTGCAGCGAATTAAATTATACCTAAATGGTTTTCAAAACATACAGCGCTGACCTTGTCCCAATAGACAGATTATCCTGACAAAAAAAAAATCATGCAGTGCATGGTCAAACATAAACATTTTGGCCCTGATTTATGGAAGTTCTCAAAGGCTGGAGAGAATACACTTTTGTCAGTGAAGCTAGATGATCCAGCAAACCTGGATTAGATCGGCTCCAGGATTCAAAACGTTTGCAAGCAAATAGCAAAATATTTTTTTTAAATCCATTTCATGTTTTCTGGATCACCCAGCTTCACTTCTGAAAGTGTATTCTCTCCAGCCTTGGAGAGCTTTAATAAATCAGGCCCAATAAGTGGCAAAGTGCAGATGAAACTATAGACAATTACAACATGTGAACAACACACTGGTGATTATGACAGTGTTTGGACAACACACGGTTTTGGCCACTGTCAAACATCAACAATTCTAACAATACATGGGCAACAAATTAGCACCTGTGACACTGTAAGGATATCAGTTAGGACAATATATAGTGTAATATTTGGGGGAACGGGGATCAGTGCATCACACAACCATACAGTCCCAAAGAGTACATTATTAAATGAAAAATAAGCTTTCTTTCAGCATATAGAAAACCTAATTTCAGGCAGAAAAGTAAACCAAGTCCAAGCTGGCAATGGCCACTTACATTTACATTCCTAAACTTTTATAGCCTCTGTTACCGAGTGCCACGCACGGAGAGACATTACCACTAGGGGGCGTATGGAGGTGGTGCAAGCCCTGAGAAGGGCCAAGGCGCATAGTCTTAGCCATACCCAGGTTTTCTCCAGAGCCTCTGATGGTGAGGATGTTGCGCTGCTGGTTACGGCCAGGTTCCGGTCCTTGGGCACATCAAGGTGGGCAAGCACGGTACCCAATCACCAGGCAGAAGGATAGTCCAAGAAAGCCAGAGTCGAGACAGGCAGCAAGCAAGGGAGATCAGGTCACACACCTGGGGTCAATAGCCAGGGACCCAGGAGACAGAAATGACACAGGGGCCATTGTGGGAACAGGAAACACTGGAGACACTGGAACAGCAGGAGGCTCAGGTGATGCAGGGATAACCACAGGCAGACAGGAATAGCACAGGGAAGTTGGCTGGGAACCAACATACTGGACAATGAGGGGTTAACACAGGAGCTGGATACAGGAAACCCTGGATGAGGCAGCAGGTGTACAGGAACTAGTTCACAGAACGAGGGAACTAGGCACTAGTAAGCTGATGCACTAACACAGAATTGAGTCTGTGAGCAAGCTAAATAGCCAGGGCTGGTAAAGAGACTACTTTCTGATTGGCCGGCGGCATGGACAGGGTCGATAAAGCCTCGAAACAGAGGCATGCCCAGCATCATTACTGCCCAAAGGAGAGAGATGCCTGTGTTTTAGTGAGGAACAGGTAAGTGTGACACCGGGGTTGTTTCTGCTGTGCTTACAAAGTCTTGACTCCAAAACTGTGATGTCTGGTTCTCACACTTGAGTACTATTTTTCCCCCAGGCCTTTTTGTCTCTCTGAGCCATACCTGGCCTCAGGCTCCATCTCCATCCACACTCTGAAACACACTCCCTTTTATTATAACTAGTGATGCTTGAATTGTTTGCAAATTCATAGTTCATTGCAGATTGAAATTAAAAGATCATTTTATTAAAACCAAAGCCTAATGAAAGTTAAAAACATAAAAAAAAAAATCATTTAAAGGATTATATACTATAATCAAGGCCAAGGCTAATAAGGTTTGCAATTTGTTCTCATAGTTTGACTGTTGACTTCTGATCTTATCATTAGGTCAAAATAAGAATGTCAATAGAGACCAGCAGCTGTATCCAGTGCATCCTCAACACAAACTAAACCTTTTGGGCCTGCATCCAGAATTCAGCAAACTATGAGTATCAACAGGTGAGACAGCCCCACTATTAAGCACACCACCCACATCAGTAGCAAATATGTTTTTATAAGATACCAAGAAGATTCCTTCCAGACAAGCTTTGCAGCTTGATGACAGGTTGGCTCATTCATCATCTCAGTCACAGCAAGAACTTGAAGACAGTAAACATGATACATTATTCTGGAGCCAAGATGCCTCTGCTTCTTCTGCAACACTCACACTGAGGGCACAAGTCATTCCTCCCTTCTGTATTCAGAGGGTATTCCTTTCTCTCAGGAAAGAGACACAAGCAGTATATGTAAATCATAGGGAACAAGAGCGGATGAGGGAAAAAGCTTTGTGATGTTGCACAACAGGTATTTAAATAAGAACA
The DNA here is from genome assembly GCF_032062135.1 of Pyxicephalus adspersus. Taxonomy (NCBI): domain Eukaryota; kingdom Metazoa; phylum Chordata; class Amphibia; order Anura; family Pyxicephalidae; genus Pyxicephalus; species Pyxicephalus adspersus. Next base: position 6,776,257 of record NC_092861.1, on the reverse strand, counting down.
GTGACAGCCTTGAGGTGGAGAACATTGACACAGGCACAATTGTTATTTGCAGTTTTGGTTCTGCAGCTGTTTCTGCTACTGGCAGTAATGGTGATAGTGTACTACCACAAAACAGGGTTTGTAGCACAGGTGGTAGACAAGCAGAACTTGGTGGCAAGTGTTTGGCATATTCTGTGTCAGGGTTGGACAATGATGGTTATGTTTCTGGACAAGACATGGGAACCAGGTGGGAGTGATGGGACAGTGTTGGTGGAAACCAACTCCTTTAAAGAATTTATGGGGCGTTCCCAGTCCTGTTTGAAAAAAACAATATATCTATGCACTCTATGAATGTAGCCTGTAATGTATGCACTTACCTCAAATTTTCGGTGTGTGGCCAAGTTTATGTGAGGGCAGATACCTGAAGCAGTGACTATGGACAAAGGCAGTGCATGTGCTTTATGGTATGTCACCCTTCGGTAATTATGATGGATGATACTGACACATCCCAGAAGTGGGATTGGGTATTGTGAACCTCTAGCGTTGTTTCCCTTCACAATAGCACCACTATCACCAACACAACAAAGTTGTTTTGCTTGATATGGCTTGTATATCATCAGGTATTGTCATACAATTCTCCATCTAGTCAGTCTGGGTGAGAGTCACAAGGCCAGAAAGTTTATTTCTGCCATTCAAAAACAACTTGCACACTGGTGCTTCCTTTGCTACTTCCAAACTAGCAATGTGGTCACAGACAGTGGGACAAATATCATGCCTGCTCTGCACCTGGACAAATTCCCTTAAATTTCCTGTGTTGTATATGTGCTTAATTTCGTGGTGAAGAAAATTATAAAGCGTTACTCAGGCTTGCAGGATGTCTTCTCCATAACCAGAATGGTCTTCTCCCTCTTTAGCAGATTCTACAATGAAAACTTGCCAGATAGGTTAATAGGAATTGACGTAGGTCATCATCATGTTTGGAAGACATCTATGGGGTCACACGGAGGAGGAGGATAAAGGTCTGCGGTAGGGTGCAGAGGGAACAGGTTTTCAGTCCACTTTTCAGACAAGTTGTATGCTGGCTTGTTTTTGAAGTGACAAATAATACAATAATAAACAATAAACAATAATACCAAATAGAGAGTTGACAACTGGATATCCACATTTTAGTCCCTTAAAATTACAGCAAATTTGGGAAATGTTTACCCTTCTGAAGGGTTGGCAAAACTGAGCTATATTTGTCAACTCAAACAGTATTTTCCTATAAAAGATCATCTCAGCAGCAGGCAACTCCCAGTTCCCTATTGCATTGTTTCTTACCCCCTTTAATAAAGCCAATATGCCAAAACTACAACCTTTTGAACATGTTGGCCAACTATTTCCGAGCCAGAAGCATAACTTTTTCAGACCCAATATACCATACCACATTTATTACCAGACCAGCTTTTACTGTTCTATATTTTTACTTGAAATATCTTGCTTATCTTTATCTATCCTGAGCTATGTAGTGTTGCTTTTTAAAGGATGAAATATAGTCTTCTTTTTGTACCCCTTTGTAGTTTTGCTACTGGAATCTTTTGCAATTTTAATAGAAAACAGTTTACAAAAATTAAACTATTTAAAATGTATGGTATTCACTGTAACTAACAAATATTATTATTGTTAATAATGAACAGTATTTATAGAGTGCCAACATATTACACAGCAATGTACACTAAATAGGGGTTGCAAATGACCGACAGATACAGACAGTGACACAGCACGAGGACAGGACCCTGAACAGTTTACAATCTAAGAGATTACTGGATTACATTTTTTGAAATTTGTATACATATGAGATGATAAAAACTATGTAATATTAGTAAAATAAGTGAGGCAAAAAACTACTAAACCAGTGCCTTGAGATGTCAGCTGTCCTTTTGGGTGTTGGATTCGTACTGGCAATTCTGGTTACAGTAATTATACAGTAATTAAGCACTCTGGCCTTTTCAGTGCTTAGTCCCAGGCTCAAATCTTGGTCAGGGCATTATTTGTATGAAGTTTGCAGATTCTGCCTGTGTTTGCATAGATTTCCACCAGGAACTTCCCACAGATTTCCTCCTACATTCGAAAAAAACATGCAGTTATGTTCATTGGCTTTCCTAAGTTGACCTGTGTTAATGACATATGACTATGGCAGGGACATTAGATTGTGAGCTTCTTTAACGGACAGTTAGTGACATGACTATAGACTTTGTAAAACGCTGCGTAATATGCTGACGCTATATAAGTCTCTGAGATTCCACTAACCCGACTCTCTCCTCTACAATCTATTATGAATGCTGCAGCCAGACTCATCCATCCTTCCCTCCGCTTCTCTTCCGCTGCATCTCTTTGTAGTTCACTTCACTGTCTTCCATTTTACCTTAGAATCAAATTCAAGCTCCTGTGCTTCACCTTCAAATCCCTCCACAGTTCTTGTACCACTCACATTTCTGAGCTTGTAAAAAATACTCCCCCAGCCGCTCTCACCGCTCCTCCAATGACCCACAGGTGATTTCCACACCCATAACCTCTTCACACACACCACTACAAGCCTTTTCTACGGCTGCCCCAGTTCTCTGGAATGGTCTTCCTCATCCTATTCGACTTGCTCCTAAGTTTAGCCCATTTTTTCAAACTTGCCTACCCATTTTCTTATGTCTTTTAAAACCGTCACTACTTCTCAGCACTACATATCTCCCCTCCTATTGTGTTTTACTTCCCCCACCTTCTAGATTGTAAGCTCTTCTGGGCAGGGTCCTCCCCTCTTGTGTCACTGTTCGTATTCGTCTGTCATTTGCAACCCCTATTTAATGTACAGCGCTGTGTAATATATTGGCGCTTTATAAATCCTGTTTAATATTAGTAATAATAATATTAAAAATAATAATAATAATAATAATAATAAATACTGGATAATAATAATTAATGGAAAGGGAGCAGGTATTATGAAGTCAAGAATTGACAGTAACTTACTTATATTAAAAACATAAAAATTGCTCTGTCCTATAAATAAAGTATACATATGCAAAAGTAGTTAAAGAATAGAAAATCTAAAAGTAATATTTCTAAGTTTACTTTCTTTTTTTCTGCTAAGAAAGCCTGTTTTATTGCCTATACTTGTAGATGGCCTTCATGTTTTTCCTTCTGGCACTAATATTTCCCTTCCTCTTCAGCAAATATCTTTATAGCTATAACTCACACAACAAATTACAAAGAAACCTGGACACTTTTGCATATTACTGGGGTGGTAAACAAGGGCATTATTTAGACACTGCATTTGCTTTGACACAAATATAGTACTCGGACAATGTTCATTGTTGTTTTTTGACACCTCACAACCACAAGAGATGTGTTCACAACCAATGTTAGGTTCACTTTGTACATAGGTGTCTTAATTTTATGGTCTGCCTTCAGGCAACTCAAGCACCCACTTGTATCAAAATTTAAATATACAACTGCTGCATTGCTTCTTGATGAGGTAGTAAATTTACATTTGCAAATACTCTCTTCAAGCACTAAAATCTCTGTAGCATTAATATATCATCATTTGTAAGAATCTTGAATCGTACAATGAACTGGTTAAACTCCCTGCCATCATGTGTGGTATTTTTCCTATTGATATCAAGCTTTCATACTGAAAATACAGAAAAACCTGTGGAAGATCACCTTCCTGCTGTAAGTAGAAACCATGGTTAATGCTTGCTTTTTATTAGTTCAAATTTTCCTAATGATAGAGAAATCTATCTGCAGATAGTGATATCATTTAACTCACTCTGTACTACAGACTCCAGAACGTTGAAGAATATTACTGAGAAGTTCCCTAGGCCACTTGGAGAATTAAATCCTACCGGTGCCTTGGCTTCTTGTGTCTAGTACATCACTTGACAGAGCTTTCTAAAAGTAATAAAGGTCAATGCCATGCTAACTGGTTTTTCTTGAATCAAGGGAAAAGAGTTCCATTATGAGAATACCCTGGACTGGCACACTACTCATCATAAATTGAGATAACTTCCATACACACATAATTGTTAATTGTTAAAAATCTTGCTTGTGTACAGGTATTCCCTGACATCCCAGAGGACGTTGTTAGTAATCACCTATGACCTATAACAGCCAATTCTCTATTGACTTTTTTGGTGCCTTACATTTCTATCCTTTACCCTTAAATTCAGCAATAGAATTGAATGAGTTTTATCGTAGGGATGTATGTAGAGGTCAAAGTATGTAGTAAATGGACCAGGGATCAACAAACTACAGTAAACTGGAGGTGAGTGGGAACATACATACAAGTGGGGTTCAAATGCCAGAAATGAAAATTTGGGTACTGTAATTGTGATGTAATTGGTTTTAAGGAAAAGATTTCTGGCAGGAGAACATCTACTCCACCGATATGTTTGTTAGATGTCCTAGAAATGTGGCAGAGGAATAAACCTTGCAGAAGGTAAAACAGTGATGTTGTGAGCCATGTTTTAGTGATACCTAAGAAGCTAAAATATTTTCAAAGGAACAGATTAACAGTCCTTTTTATTAGAAACAGAGCTGGCATCCCATAGCTATGGAGTAGGAAGATTTATGCTTGGTCACTTCTGGTTCAACAATGGTTTCAATTATAAGGTTTTACATTTAATACATCTGGTCCTTAGCAGGTCCTAAAATTGGATAAATGCAACCTAAAGTGAAGAACAACACTTGGCATATTATACCATGTATTTATTTCTATTTAACAACAACTAAGTGAAATACTAAAGCAGTGTGTAAAAAATTGTAAAAAGTGCACCCTTCCATAGGAATGAAGAGGGTCAGATCATGCTAATCAAATATATTTAACTGAAAATCAGCGAGTGTGTTTACCTGTTTAGACCTGCTGGTCTAAAGCATTAGCAATGGTCTTGAAGAAGCAGCTGTTGTTGTCCATCAATCTTGTAAGGGTTATACGGCCCAGTCAAAGTCCACTCCTCAATCTGATCAAAATGCTGTGGTTGAACCTTAAGACAAAAAAAAAATTATCACAAACGTCAACACACTAAATACATTTTTAAAGACAAGTGGGCCAACATTCCTTCACACCCATATGATAAACTCATACAGAAAATGATGACTTCAGGTTGTTGCTGCTACAAGCTATTGATTAATGGGGTATACTTAGTTTTTCAACACTTGACTTCTCCATTTTGGCACCATGTTTAGTCAAATAATAATGACTGGTGGAATGGTGGGATCTGTTGTATGTTGTTTTACATATTTAAACAATTTTAGAACCAGCTAGAGACCAGTAGGTATTTTTTCTTATTATACCCCTACATCCAAAACCTTAGAATAAAAAGAAGGTGTACTTTCTTTTTCACATAACTGCTCGTTGTATAGGTATTAAACCTAAATTATTCTGGAATCATTTGATCTAATCAAATAAACATACAAGCCTTAGCATACCCATGAACCTGTATGTAGCCAGCTTGGTTTGACATTTCTTTATACAAATATATGATTCTGTCAAGCTGCTACTATTTATCATATCCCACCCTATGTATGTAACCTCACAATGTTCTCCATTCTATAGTAAAGTTCGCTTAACCTGATCAAAATGATGTGGGCAGCTTTGCTGCAAAAAGTGAAGCAACAACTAGTTAATCAACCACTAAGCAACATTGTATCAAATTATTTTAAATAGACTGTCTAATGCAGCAACCTGCAATGTGCCCCGGGGTCCACAATTGTTGTGCTGTGTGTTACAGTGCAATGAGATTTAAATGGTCCCTTAAATAAGTGTTTGAAATTTTGACACTAACATTATCTTTTATATGTCATATACAGAAGGCCTCCATCAGGAACAAAGAAAATGGCAATGAGACAGAAGACTCAAAGGGGAGAGTCAAGAGATCTTGTAAGATTTTCTGAATTGGGTTTTATATATAGGTATTATGTTCAAATTCTCTGAATTAGGTTTGAAAATGAATCTGTACGTGCAGGTATAAAACATTCTGTGCAAAACTTCCTACCCAGTTCAAATCATTCTTCAACTAGATGGATCGAATGACCAACTGCAAAAAACACAAACTTTTACTTTCAAGACTGCCACCCTACAGTCTCAATCAAGGTTTGCCCAAACTTTAAGGAAGTCCATAAGAGCAGCCAACCTTGACTAAAAAAGTCTAAAGTCATTGTATTTGGATAGTTAGGAACCCAGTAGTGAAATGAAACACCTTTACCTCCAAGCTGTGTTTTCCAATGCCCCATTCATGATATGTACCTACCTAAGAACAGAACTGCCAGAATCTGTGCTTACCAGCAAGGGAACCAAGTGTAATTAGAGCCTGAACCTCCACTTGCACCTGGGTCCCTTGCTGATTAGCCCTGTTACAATATTTGCACATGGCTCCCTTGCTGGCTAGCCAGGTGCACAAGGAGGGTCTGAGCTTAACTAGAAAGGCAACCAGGCAACCAAGTGTTGTACCTGGGCTAACCTGCAAGTGACCCTTTACTTGTACCTAGTTACTTTGCTGGCTAGCCCAAACTCTCCATATATACCAGTGATGTGAAAGGAAAGTCTGCAAGGGAACCAGGTATAAGTAAAGGGTCAAGCTCCTCTTGCAACTGGCTCCCTTTCAGGCTAACCAAACACTTAACTTTCACCTGGTGTCAAACAGTGTGCATGGCTTCATGGCACAAATAACTGGAAGTTGTGCAATTAAATAATTCCCCGATGTAGGTCTCAATGTCAGATCCCAGTGCAGATATTGACAAACTTCAGACTATCAGTGTAGACCTCAGAGACAGTTCCCCAGACAAAACTTAGTGCATACTTCTTAGTAACAAACCCTTTAGTGATAGACCCCTAGTGCAAACTTCAGGGATAGACTCCTCAGTAACAGATCCCCACTGCAGACCTCAGTAACTGACTGTCATGGCACACTTAATGCAGTCCCCAGTAAAAGAACCCATTGCACACCTCAGTTTACATCTCCCAATGAGGACCTCAGTAGGAGACCCCTATTTCAGATCTCAGTACAAACCCCATTGCAGACCTCAGTACAGACCCCTATTGCAGTCTATTACTTTCCTGTTTTGTGTTCCTTGCAAGTTCAAACAACTTTAAATATTGTACAATTATCTTCTCTAACAAATATGTTTTATTTTTTTACAGTAACTGTGCCTTCTTATATGTATATGCCTGAAGTTGAACCATTACTTGCAGGTAAAAATGTTTGAATTAACTGGTATTGGAACGATTGGATAAGAAGGTAAAGCCTTCTATGTGCAGGGATGTGAGTAAGTGATTTTAGCACAGGTTAGCACAAGTCTGAGCTGTAGTTGACTACTAGGCTCTTTATGAAGTCAATACAGGAACTATGCAGGCATTGTTGGACAGGATATCAATCCAGCAGGGGTGTCTGCTGCCCCATTGTACCCAAATGTGAATGTAACTACGTCTCTTAGTTCTAGGAGAATGTTATTATATTTAGGGATTGGAGACAGATCAACAGACACAGAAAAAACAGGAGAGGTTCTGCACCAGTGTTAAGATGCACAGGTTCTAGTAGATATTGGTTGTCAGAGGTGGAACACCTACTGATAACCCCCAGGCAGTAGAATTACCTCCTGCTATATACCCTAACTGACTGACATGGGCATGCAACAGGAACCAATGAAAACAACAGGATGTAAACCCTTTCTTTGGAACACAGCGGCCCCCAGCCGGTGATAGGCATGTCAGTGAACAAAGACATATGTTGTTATTCAGGTTAATTCTCCTGGTGACCTACATCTGTAAATTATTTATATAAGATACCGTAGATAGCCAGCTTACCAAGATAAACTGTCCCAGGATTTGTGTGCCAATTCATATTTTAGGACACTTTTACAATTACAGGAAATGTTGCAATACACTGTTATATTTATTTTCATGGAATGTTTTTTGTATTATTTTACTAGTTATTTACTAGTTATTTTATTATTTTACATATATTTCTGTAGCCTGACTTTTTCTTTCTGTATTTTCAGCTCCTGATTTAAATTCAATTTTGAATCAGTTGTACAGTAAATCACTTTTTGTGAGTAACATACTTTTTATTTTGTCTCTGATGAAGTCTGTGTTGAGTACTGTAGATTTTTGTCCTGTCTTTAAAGATTTGCTTTAAGTAGCATAGGTAAATAAAATATGCATGCACTTTTATGAAACACACATATGTCATAGTTATTACTAGAGATTTAGTTCAGTGTAGTTAATGTGGTGAAAATTCACTTTGCAAAGAATATGCAATATATTAAAAAGGAATAAAAGGAAATGTAAAAGATTAGATGGTTTGCAGTCAGCAGCAATTCATCTTGTTTACTAAGCTAAATGAAATGTCCCTTGCTATGTGAACAACCATAATCCTTTGGAAAATAACCTCACTGACAGAACAGGGATCAGTAATAAGTGATGCAGGGCGAGGTATCAGGAATAACTAATGCAGAGCACAGACGTCGGTAATAAATATTAGGAAAATATAACATTTTCAGGCCTAATCAAGTACAGAATAAAAATATTTCACATAAAACCTGTTTCAGTTTGAAGCAAAAATCCACAATTTCAGACATTTTAAACAAAACGTCCCCCAAGGCACAGAAGATGTGGATATATTCACTGATCCCGGCCTGAACAGCATGGGGCGAGTCAACATCAGCAGTGTCTTCTCTCGCTCCAGCTCTTTTTTCTAGCTCCCTCTTTGCTGTGGCTTTCTTAGGTGGTTTGAACAAACAGGATCAGTGAATATTTTGTTTAGATATATTAACATCTTTGACTGCTGATAGGAATGTATTGGAGACGTTTTCTGCACGGGGCTGCCCTGCTGTTTGTAAAACCTTTACAACACCTTGATATGATAATGATATGTCTGGACTGATGTGAGCATCATTATCTCCTAAATTGTCCTGAAAAAAGCGGACTGTGTTCTCGGCGAAACGTGTCAATACATTGTAAATCACTTTTTGGTGTTTGCACAGGAGATTTTGCTTACTTCATATGTTTTTATTGGTAAAAATTGTGGATATTTGCTTCATATTCAAACAAAGGGTTTTATGTGAAATATTTTTATTCTGTAATTGAATTGGCCTGAAAAGTCTCCAAAAATTGTATATTTTCCTATTTGCTGCCATAAAGTGGGGATGTGACCCACTGGTAATTTGAATAGAGGAATTTCTATATCTTTGTAGTTGGGAATAAATTAGGTAGATGGCGGCAGTCAGAAGTAAGTAATGCAGGGAACAGTAATCAGTAGTAAGTATTAAAAGGTCAGGAGGTCAGCAGTAAGCAAGGTGAAAGACAGGTGTAAGTAATAATAAGTGCAGGGCTGAGGAGTAAGTAGTGAAGTTCAGTACAGAGGTCATGAGTAAGTACAGTAATAAAAAATGCATAGGTCCGAAGTAAGTAAAGCAGAACACCTAGGTCAGGTGTAGGAAACATAGAGTAAAGAGGTCAGTAGTAAGTAATGCAAAGTGCAGTAAAAAGTAATGTAAAGTGCAAAGTTCAGGCATAAGTAATGTAACAAAACAGAAGTAAGAGGCTCCACAATGTATAGATCACAATGTCCTTATTTGGGGACAGGTGGGAGTAGAATACAATGCTCCGTATTTCTCTTTCACTTGTAGCTACCTACCGAATAGTGCATCTGCAGGTTGAGGCATGGGCTTGATTCTCTGGTGGCTAGTTTGGCTCTTGCACCTCTCTTTTGCCCTGTTAACTCATTACCAATACTACTAACTTCTCTTCTTGTCTCTATTCTGGAATGGCTATGGTGCTGATGAACCCCTGTGCCCGCCAGTGCAGCCCGACCCTCTACCTGTTCCCTGCTGTGTTCTATCCCATGAGTAATGTGTGTAGCACATGTGACTGTGGGGGCCATTTGAGAATATGTCATGTTTAAAAAACAGTTTGAGATAATTTGAGGACAGGAGATTTTGCTTACTTCATATGTTTTTATTTGTAAAAATTGTGGATATTTGCTTCATATTCAAACAAAGGTTTTTATGTGAAATATTTTTATTCTGTAATTGATTTGGCCTGAAAAGTCTCCAAAAATTTTATATTTTCCTATTTGCTGCCATAAAGTGGGGATGTGACCCACTGGTAATTTGAATAGAGGAATTTCTATATCTTTGTAGTTGGGAATAAATAAGGTAGATGGTGGTGTTCTATCCCATGAGTAATGTGTGTAGCACATGTGACTGTGGGGGCCATTTGAGAATATGTCATGTTTAAAAAACAGTTTGAGATAATTTGAGCTATGTGACATGGTGTGTTATTTTGCTGCAAGTAGCCTTCAGAAGATGGGTATGCCATCTTCATAAATCGATGGAAAAGGTTAGAAATTATACTAAGGAAGGCTGTAATATTGGCTGTGATATTGAAACTAAGGGGCCAAATGTGTGCCAAGAAAATATCCCCACCACCACCAACCCGAACCATTGATTTAATGCAGGCTGAATCCTATGTGGTTGACACCAAACTCTAATCCTACCATCTGAATGTTGTAGAATAAATCAAGACTCATCAGACAAGGCAAAATATCATTTCCCAGCCTTCTCTAATTTTAGTGAGCCTGTGCAAATTTTAGCCAAAGTACTGTCGTCTTTCTAACCATTTTCTGGCTATTCTCCTCAAAACACCTGTCATCAACAAGGCATTTTTGGCCGGGTAAAGGCTGCTCACTTTTGTAACTTTATTACAATTTGATTTAACTTTTTTCTGTGTTTTATAGGTGGCGGGTATTGTCATCGCAAATTATGCATTTTATGATGTAAAACAACGTATAATAGCAAGTACGAGAAAGGCACACAGACTTAAAAAAGCTTATGCACATTTATTATGTATAAAGGATCTAATATTTTTGAAAGTAGCTTTAAAGATGTTTCCTATATCAGGGCTAAATTCATAAATAGAATGTCAAGAAATGTGTTGATGGTAGATTATCAGAATGTAGAGCTTTCCATCCAAGATGGCAGCAGTCTCAGGACTTTTGTAGGCTTTTATAAGTACTGTACATCATTTGAATAAAGTATAATAAACGTACATAGAACCTCATGGCAAGATTGTTGATGAACAGTCTTTTGACAGGGACTCCTTAACTATTCACATGTTGGTGTAGCTGTACCAGCTCCACATAGTTTTAACAAGTAATTAGACCCCATTCACTTTTCCAACTTTGTTATGTTGTAGCCTGATGTTACAATCAAATACATTCTTTTTTTCTTATCATTAACCTACACTCAGCACCTCATAATGTCTAAGAAATTTAGACAATTTGGTACATTTTATAATAAAAACAAAAAATGAAATATTACATTCACATAAGTATTCATGCCCTTTACCAAGTACTAAGTTAAAGCACGTTTGGCAGCAATTTCAGCCTTTTAGGGTATGCCTTTTAGGGTTCAAGTCTTTTAGGGTATGATGTAACAAGTTTTGCATACCTGGATTAGGGGATTTTGTGTCATTCTTTGCAAATTCTATGAAGCTCAGTCAGGTTGGAAGGGGACCATCAGAAGACAGCCCTTTTCAGGTCTCTCCAGAGAGTTTTAATGGGGTTTCAAGTCAAAGCTTTGGCTGGGCCACGCTAGGACATTTAGAAAGTTGTCCCTAAGGCACCTCTATGTTGTCTTAGCTATGTGCTTTGGGTCTTTGTTATGTTGGAAAGTGAAACTTCGGACCAGTCTGAGGTCCTGAGCACTGTGGAACAGATTTTCATTGAGAATATCTCTGTTCTTTGCTCTGAGGAGCTTTGGCTCAACCCTGACCAGTTTCCAGGTACCTTAGGTTAAAACAAACCCACAATATGATGTTGCCACCACCATGCTTCACTTTTGGAATTGTATTGTGCAGGTGACGAGCAGTGCCTGCCTGGTTTCCTCCAGACAAGACATTTGGAACTGAAGCCAAACAGTTCAATCTTCTTTTCACGAGAGGACAGAATCTTGTTCATCACAATCTGACTCCAAGCAGTTTTCCGTCTAGTCACTTAGCCGTAACGCCCACATTGGTGGAGGATGCAGTTATGGTTGTCCCTGACAAGACAACAAGCTCTTGGAAACTGTGCTCTTAGGAACCTTCGGTGGAACATAATTTTTTTGACGCCTTTCCCAAATCTCTGTTTTGCAACAATTCTGTTGCCGGCAGTTCCTTAGACTTCATTGCTTATTTTTTTTTTTGCTTTGATATTCATGAGCTATAAGGCCTTCAATAGAGAGGTGTGAGCCTTTCCAAGTCATGTCCACCACAGGTGGACTCCAAACAAAGTGCAGAAACATCTCAGCTGTGATCAAGAGAAATAGGAGGCTGAATTTCAAGTGATGTTGCAACTGGTCTAAATACTTATGTAAATGTGATATTAGAGTTTTTTCTTTTTAGGAAATTTAGTAAACTAAAAATTGTGTTTTTAAGTTTGTCATTATGGTGTATTGAGTGTAGATGAAAAAAAAATATTTTAAACAATTGTAGCATCAGGCTGCAATATAACAAAACAGTAGTAAAAAAAAAAAAAGCGGGGGGGGGGGGGGTTCAATACTTTGATGCCTCTGTAATAGATTTCTTAGGACAAAATGTATGTAATAACAGAAAAAAATAAATGTGTTTTCTTATGATTAAAATATTTTTTTCTTTGTTATAAAGTTATGCTCGCCTGTTTGCTTTTAATGCTCGCCAGTTTGCACTTTCATAAATGTTTTAAACTTACCTTTTTTTTTTGCAGCTTATTATTATCTAGGTATGTACAGTACTTCCAATGTATCCTTTTAAAAGTTCCAATCCACCCACAATTTACTTTAAAACGTGGATAGGTTTGTATTGTCCTAATCTGCCTTGGATACTCTGCCATGATTCTGAGCACTCTTTTTGTTCCCTTGTGAGTTTTGGGTGTCCCCTATGCCCTTTGTGTGTCCCACGTGTTAAAATTTTCTAATATGTAGAATAAATATTCTGGCAGGGATGGCGGGAAGCAATCTCAATGGGCAAAAAAGGAGTGCAGACCCAGGAACTTCAACGAGGATAATTGGAACACCTTATAATAGGAGCAGCAGGTTTTTAGACCTTGGAGCAAAAATAGTGTGAACCTCTCATATTAGCTACAGCAGGCATGCAGACATAGGAACTGGTGAGGACCCCTGTATGGGCACAGCCGGTGTACAGGCACATGAACTTGGCACAGGGGTTTTAGAAACCACTCATAATGGTCACAATCGGTGTACAGACCAAGAAACATAGTACAGGGATGGTTGGAACACCACAAGATAAGCCCAGCATGCAGTACTCAACATGGAGGTCTAGCCAATAGAGTCCTTCAGCCAGCAATTTCAGCCACCCAGATTTCTCTTGCAAAAACAATAATTTTTACTGATACCAAGTCTGCCTCCTGGGGGAACAAAGCTCCAACAACCCAAGTCTGGTATCCCTTTCCTCTGTCAGTGAAGGACTGACTCTTGGAGGATCAACTGTCAACTTCTGGGAAGACGTAACACTAGCCTGCTCCCATTCTCAGGCAGACCAGATCTGTCAACTCTCTAAGCAGGCCCTGGCTAAGTCACACAGACTGACCTCAGGGCCTGAAACCCAAGGTCCAAGTGAAAACACTCACCACTCAGTTACACTCACCTGACGTTTTCCTCCACATGCTTGTCCCCACGTATTTCTCATTAGCCCATCTTACTTTCACTGAGCCCTACACACACCCATTATTTGGAGATTGGATCATTTGAGTCTTCTTAACAACAGGGAACAAAATCAATCATCAGGTTAAACCTGCATTAAGCAGAAACAAAAAATCGTTACAGCTCTATCTGGCTGTCTATAGCACACCATATAAATAACTAAGTTTGGATTAGGGACACCACTGCCTTGCAGAGGGTCCCTACATTCCTTATTGCTTTTTATTCATATGACAGATCCTCATGAGTGTGTTTGTTTAAAAAAAAGGATTAACTATTAACAACCATGTTTTGTAAATTTATTTACAGTTCAAAATAAAATTGACCCACTGGAGGGTAAGTACTGAGCAGAAACTGGTGTCATGGTTGTACATGCTTTGGAATTCTCACCAAATCACGGGTCAATGACCTGCAACAAGCACATAGCAAAAATAACAATGGTTTCAGCTTAATTTAACTCTGTGGCTTTGCCAAACATGAGTGGCACAGGTGCAGTTTGGTTAGACTAGATAGGCATAGGCAGGTTCTGTATAGGACCTGCCCCCCATGCAGTGGTTGGTGTAATTGATAGTGGGAACAGAGAAGGGAGTTGTGCTGTAGTTTATGATACTGGTTCCTGGTAAGATCCTCCCACCCCAGCAGCAAAAAATGAAACTCCACCAGCTTCCACCAGGAACAGTAACTGCTCTAGCTCAGGATATATATTTTCTTTTCTCCAAACTATTCAATCACTGTTCATAAATTATTTCACTTATTCAACACCATACCTGTATATAGATAAGGAAAATGAATATGTGGTGTCATAGATTATAATAATTATCAAGACGTTATATTAGAACATCACATTTAACCTAATGGCTATGGTCTAGAATTTCATGGTCCATTCAATTGTCTCAACCATGAAAACAGGAGAACTCTCCCTCAAAGGGTCTCTGTATCTGACCAAGATAACCCACCTTGAGTATAGGAAGGAATTGCATGATGTAATAATGTGCAGTTATTTCCAAAACCATTAGCATGCTTTCTCACTTTTCACTATTTTATGAGAGATTTTTTTAAAGTTTTTACAGGTTTTTAGATTTCTTACTTCTTGTTTTTGAGGTTTCTTTAATGAACATCTAAAAAATCAATTTTATTTGCCCTGGACTTCTCTCCTCTCCCTCAATGCCCCTGATTCATCAATGAAATCCGCGCTCAAGCGCGGCTCCGTGCGCGAGCTTTTTCAGTTGTTGAATAGCGCGATCGCGCACGATTCCGGATCGCTAATACGAATGCGCGACCGATAATCCGATTTTGCTTGATGAATCAGGGGCAATGTCTCTTTTGCTCCCTCAATGTCCTGTTGATCTTGTGTTTTTGTCACAGTCCATTGGCAGGAGGAGGTCTGCCATGTCCGGGACATGTCTACTGAAGAATATTCTCCACTCAAAAGTTGTCTGATGTATAAGTGGTGACTGAAGAGAGGAATGCCTTTATGTTGGTTGCTTATAGCATTATTGTCTTGATACAGGCTTGTTCCTGGTTTTGTCAAAGTTCTCTCATTATATTCCAATGATTGTCATGTGGTTTTTGTTGATGACAGATATTTATCCTGGCTTACTTATATGATAATAATCCATGTGATCGAATTTATTTTTGTGTTTCATTGGCACAAACTGATTTCAATATTTATTTCTTCCTTTACAGGTCTAACAGGGCTCACTTTAAATCCTAGTAGGTATAGGACGTCACCTTAAAGATCGTATTCATACTTTATATTGGTGCTCCCCAGCTAAGACTTTTGACACGGATGACACTAAAAGCCACATCCCAAATCTAACAGAAATGAATATATGGTTACAAAACCAAGATTTGGGACTTTTCAGGCATTCAAACTTTTTTAAAAGTTTGAATGCCTGAAAAACTACTTTTGTAGTTTTAAACTACAAGATCATGATTAAAAAGTCATTATTATTAAATTTGGGTATTAAAACAATTTTTTTATTCATTAAAAACATTAGGAAAAGGATATATTTTACACATTTTCATAGGATCTCTGTTGAGAGCATCCAAACAAATATTATCCTGCAAAACATATTCTCAATTTAAATTTGACACGTTTCTCAGACAAATGTCCACTTCATCAGATAATATTGAGAGCTATGAATAGAGAGGCCATGTTTGAAGGAACAACTTGTATCTGAGTGTGGTTGTCAAAGGAGGTGTCAGTAAGCATAATATTAATTCTCATTTCATTAAATACAGCACTACTTAGTTGTGCAATCTGATATTGTATCAATATACAAAATATATTTTGTATGTTATTTATCTGCAGTCATATGTATGCATTGGTCTCATTACTTCCCGAGAACATTCATCTGCTTAAAGTCAAATTGAAATTGAGACGTTTTGCACAAATGAAGAAAGGAATATTTAAGTCCACACATTAAAGTCCGTTTTGCTGGATGAAGGATTTAAACAATTGAGAGGTTAGGACAATCAGAGGTCATGACAGGAGGAAAATAGCCAAGAGAGTCAGGGTTAAGCCGGGGGCAATGACTGAGAAATTAAAATAATGCTGTAACGCCGGGCAAAGTAACACACCAAGGATCCAGCAAGCTGCATTTAGAACTAGAGAAGCCTAAATAGGACAAGCTGCCAAAAGTAGGATAAAATCATGACCAAGAAATATTCTGTGTATTGGCTGCAGGACACACTCTCTAATCCCCTCCGGCTGTGCACAGTGTGCCAGGGATGCAGTAATTATTAATAATAAACAGGATTTTTATAGAGCCAACATATTACGCAGCACTGCACAATAAATAGGGGTTGCAAATGACAGAACCATACAGACAGTGACACAGGAGGAGAGGACCCTGCCCGAAGAACTTACAATCTAGTAGATGGGGGAAGTAACACACAATAGGAGGGGGGATATGTAGTGGTGGGAAGTAGGGTAGGCAAGTTTGAAAAAATGGGTTTTGAATGCTAAAAGTAGGAGCAAGCCGAATAGAATGAGGAAGACCATTTTAGAGAGTTGGGACAGTCTAGAAAAGTCTTGGAGCCGTGCCTGTGATGAGGTTATAAGTGAGGAAGTTATTATTAGTAGGTGATTGGAGGAGCAAAGAGAGTGGCTAGGGGAGTATTTTTCGACCAGGTTACAAAGGTAAGTGGGACAATGGGTAATGGGTAGAGAGCATACGGCTTATGGGAGGCTGGGGATGCTGCATGTCCAGTGCAATGTTGGCGTGCGTGGCTTCACATCACCGCAAGAAACGGCTGAAAGGTGCACTGCGGACACAGAGGGGACACATGAGAAGAAGGATAACATCAAAAAGGTTTGAGTATTATGTCATACAGCTTCATCATGTGCCTAGGTAAATAAATACCTTTAGACCGGTAGGGTATGAAAATCAGATCATTTAATTAATTAACTTTTTTTTTATCCTAATGTAGCTAGCTAGTTCAGTATGTCATGAAGGAAATATTGGGGTTCACCACATTTCTGGGGTGTTATGCTTATTTAGTGACTTCCAATTCAAATTAAAATTTAAATAATAATGATCTAGTTTTGTTCCCTGATCTTTGAGCTCTTCAACTTTGTATGAGGTGCGTTTAACATAACTTATATAGAAAGACAACTGCCTCCTCACAAAAAGCAAGGATCTCAATCTGCAGCTGTTGGCAAGGGACAGGATTTCCAAAGGAAAACCATTTGCAACTTAAGCGGTGCAGTATTGCACACAAGTGACCACTCATAATGCTGGGGGCTTAAAAAAGACATATGGTGCTGGAAAATAGGGCAACAAATCTGAAGGTCCAACAACATAGTTGAACAAATGGAGTTTCCAAACCTGGGCCGTAGATTCCAAAGTATGGTCACAGACCTTCTATGCCTCGCTACCGGTATGTCACTATACAGAAGTGTGATTTCTCTAAGAAGAAAGAAGTAAAAATTAGTGAAAGTGTTTCCACTCGCTATAAAAAGTGAAAGAAAAAAAGGCAAAGAAACATATATCCTTGGAGCATACTTGGCAAGATAACATATAGATAACATAGTATATGGCTAAAGTAAAATCTAATACAAATGTGTATGTTCATGCCCTATTTTTGTCGACCAATTTCAGAGTGATTGTAGCTGGGGTTCACTGCTCCTCACCCTCCCCCAGTGTAAGACTGGCACCTCTCCAGTATTTAACCAGTCTGTTTCTAGTTCTTCATTAGCAATGCAGTGTTTGGGTCAGGGCAGTTAAGGTAGCAAGCTATGTAGCTGAATGGGCCAATCATGCCACCTTAGGCCAAACCCTGTATTGGCAAAGCAGAAATTCTGCACAGTTTATATACCCTCGTAGTGTCTTTGTTGTTTACTGAGAACTATCAGTATTGATGGTTCTTCAAGATTGGCACTAAATGACATTTTTTTATTTTCTATAGCTACAGCAGCAGCGGCAGCAACAACAACTTCTCGTAAGTACATGACCACCAACTACCCCGTGCATACAGATCACAGCACTGCTCACTACATCATATACCGCTTCACTGGTGACAACAGCTTCTGATTTATAGACTAAATATTTTTTTTTAAATGCAAAACACCACCTGCCTGCTAAAATAAAAATGCTTAATATTGATGTTCAATATTTTTTATTTTCTGGAAAGAAACGTTTCTTAAAATTTGTGGTCAGGTAGGGCTTTATTGCAGAAAGGTATAGGCGGTGTCAAGCAAGTGGCTGCAGTGTAACATTGTAGAAAAGAAATGTGCTAAGACAAAGAACAAAAGCTTTGGCTTTATTACACAAATAAGTGTATAAAATGTACCCAGTACCCACCTAGTTTAAAATTTCATTTGTTTCCCTTGTCTACAGCTCCAGAAGTCTCATCTACATCAACCACAGCTGCACAGAACGCTCTGTCTACAACTCCAGGAGACTCATCATCTACACCGAGTTCTTCTGATGGTAGGTAAAATATTACTTTGTACTTTAGGCATATTATTTACCTATAAAACCTTACTTGTGCAGACATTCAAAAGCCCCAAGATACCATCTTGGAGTTGACCTTGACAGTCTATCTTCCCCAATCTTGGAGAACATTGATAAACCTCAGCTCATAGTCTTATAATCACACAGAGGTAGTATCATGTCAAGGTGTTGAAAGTATGATACAGAAATCAACAGAAAGGAAACGCGATTTTCTTTTTGCAGTAAATAAAAGTTATATTGTAGATCAATATTTGTGAAAAATAACAATTATTTGTGCATACAATCAATAGTGGTTTTGTTTGGTTTTCTTCTATTTTATAATTCATGGGAGGTAAGGCCAGTAAAACTAGACCTAAATATCCCTATTTAAGAAAAGCGAAAGAACGTCTCATATGATGTTGCATTTTGCCGATAGGCTTCTTCAGGGGATGCGCTGAGACCATTTAATAAATTGGTATCTCAACAGTTTGCCTTGGATAGGGAATAGAAGGTTCCAAAAATTATATAAGGTCCAAAGTGTTCAAATAATAATTGCCAATAGGGTTCCCCAGGTTAGATCAGTGTGGAATGTCATGTAAAGGCAGCTGGATACACCGAGGTAGTATCATGTCACAGGAAGGCTTTGCTTATCTATTGAACTAACAACAATGTGACAATGTTAAGCTGTGTTATATAAAACACTATTATTTGTTTCTGCGATACTGCAACCGTGTTTAAGTTGAATTTTTACCGTTCCATTCATATTTCAGTGATGGGCCCATTTTTTATGACATTAAAGCCTGGATTTTGTATCATCTTTATTCAGGATGTTCATACACTGTACAGCCAAAAGCCTGTGGGCACCTGATTATCACACCTGTATGAGCTTTTTGGACATTCCATTTTTAGCATTTCAGGGACCCCCTTCCCATGTGTGGCTAAAACTGCCTCCATTCTCCTGAGTAAGCCAATTCAGCCAAAAAGAGCATGCTTGAGATTAGGTACTGATGATGGATGAGGAGCTATGGCGCACAACCGTAATTCTGGTTCACAACACAATTGTTTAGCAGGGTTCAGGTCAAGGCTGACCACTAAAGTCTATTCACAGAGAACCCATCAATCATATCTTTATTAGTGCTGGCTTTGTACAGTAATGAAAAATCAAAAAAGGACTTTACTAAAACTGTTAACACAAGCCTGGAAAAGCACATTAAAACTGTCTTTGTATGCTGTAGCATTTATAGTACTCTTTACTCTTCACCTAAACTCAATTATTACTCCACATACTTTTCCCCACATAGGCTGTTGTGATGGTCAGGTGTCCATTACATGTTGGTCATATTTAGCAAATACAAAAGAAGTAAAACGTTTTCAAATCTTTTTATTGCATATCTTTTTATTAGGTAATAATGTGGTTGAGGCTTTGGAGCAGTTGTTGAAACAAGTTTTATCGGTGAGTAAAGTTTTTTTGCTTTGTTCAAAATACTAAGCTTTTGCATTGTAGTTGGAACTCTGCTAAACTGAAGTAATTTCTCCAGCAATGTTGAGTAGCTGCTTTGAGCAATGATACAGGGCCTAGGGTAAGATGGGGATACTTTGGTGTTGGGAAAGGTGGGGGGCTACCGCTTTAAAGTTGTCTTTGGTGGTTTTTTGGGGGACAGCCGCTACCTAAAACAAGAATGCTATAGTTATTACTACTACTTATTTGGAACTTGGAGGCAACACTTCTTTTTCACTTCATTTTAACTATAGAATGGAAAAGTAGAAGAGGCAAAGATGGGCTTTTATGGCATAGTTTAGTCTATTTTACTCAAGGTAGAAAGCATCCAAAATACAATAAATTAACATAGTGATATTATACACAGTGATGGCAATCTAGCCACAGTAGTAATTGTTACAATTTCATAGAGTAGTTGCACATAGTACAGTTGTCCCAGATCCCGACGCCTTTCGTCGTTTGGCTTGGTTTAGCACCCCCTTACAAGCTTCATCTTTGAAAAAGCATCCTTTTCTTATTCTGCTGATAAAACACCAAGTACTATATGTGAACTTCTACCATAAGTCTAGTGTAAATCTCCTGAGGAAGCCAAATGGTGAAACATGTCAGGATCTGAGACAACTTACTATGTGCGACCACTCACACAATGCCTAATTGTAACAATTACTATTGTGGCTAGATAGCCATAAATGTGTATAATATCACTATCTTCATGTATTGTATATTGGATGCTTTCTATCTTGAGTAAAATCGAGTAAACTCTGCCATAAAAGCCCATCTTTGCCTCTTCTTCTACTTTTCCATTTTATATTTGATTGAACAGGCTGGCTTAAAAATGAAGATAATTTATTATTTATTTCCTTTTTTTTTCATTTCCTTTTAACACTTTATTTTTCCATAACTCACAAAAAAAGTTACATATATTCTATATTCTCTGAGGTAGATGGTAATACTTTCATAGGAAGGGCCATTCACACAACAATCACCATTGGCAGTGTTGCGTATAACGTACGTCAATACATGAAACTCAGGACCCATGGTGTGCATCCAGCATGAAAGATTTCTCTTTTTTTAACTTGTAAATCTGTCCTCCAGCCTTCCCATAGGTCTTGAATAGTTGTACACATGTCCATAAACATGTTACTTTGATTTTACTTCTTCTTAAAATATAGATAATGCAGCTAGGCATATAGAGCCTGCTTCAGTTCCCAAGTGGGGGATATCAAGTGTTAGCTATTCCTTTCCTCCACGGCCTGGCTGCCCCTGGCTCACCACTTCAAGTCATTGGATTTCTGTTTTTTTTATTGGGCAAGGGCACACAGCTTTTAAATTTTTCTGTAGAATCCCACAGAGGCTCGGTATCACATGTGGATATTCTTAAAGACTCCTGGTA
Source organism: Pyxicephalus adspersus (assembly GCF_032062135.1). NCBI lineage: Eukaryota > Metazoa > Chordata > Amphibia > Anura > Pyxicephalidae > Pyxicephalus > Pyxicephalus adspersus. The sequence goes on along the minus strand of NC_092861.1, from coordinate 6,754,749 downwards.
TGAGGAAACTACCTACATCACCCTGCTAGCCTTTCCCACCAAGGTTTCCTAGGTATATAATGAAAACATGTATTATTAACCAGGGAAAGGGGGCCAGGGAACACTATATATATTTATATATTTTAAAATATATTCACAGATTTTATTCAAACTTTTAAGGTTTGTGTTAAATAAATGTCTGTGGGGGGACTGCACATGTGCGTAGATGAGTAGGATGCTTACTTCTGGCTCTCGGACTTGCTCTCTGCAAACGGCTTAATCTGCCCTGCTCAGCGCAATGATAGGAAGCCCGGGGGCAGGCAACGGCCTTCTTTCACAAATTGGGCTCTTTTGAGGAAGATTCTGAAGACTCCCTCCCAAGATAGAGCCTTCTCTACCACGAGGTCCCCACAGCAGGGGCACATGGACCCTTCCCCTAGGATGAGAGCAAGCTCCTGCAGTGACAGTAAATGGGGGGAGGTCGCCCCCTTACTAAACAGGATCTAATGGCATGTTTTGGGCAGTTTGAGCGCTCTATTAAGGAGGAATTAGCAACCATTAGTAAGGACATTTCCATAAGGATTGGATGATTTTGAACAAACAACAGCTGATTTACAGGCACAGGTGAACCAGCATGCTGAGACTTTAAATTCTCACGCTGTGCTGCTGCAACAATTACTGATGCACCAGGATGACCTGAAAAACAGGAATAGATGTAAGGATATTCGTTTAAGAGGTCTCCTGGAGGATATTGCTCCCCCAGCTCTTCACGCTGCGGCCACTGTCATATTTAATTCACTCCTCAATGCCCCATAAGATTCCATCATTGAGATCGACTGTATCCACTGTGCTTTAGGTCTAAGAATCCAGATCTGTCTGGGCCTCGTGATGTTATTTGTAGGGTCCACTTCGCTGTGATCAAGGCCTCCATCATGAGGGCAGCAGGGCAACAGGAACCTCTTACCTTCCTAGGAAGTGGGATACAGTTGTTGCAGGATCTTTTCCGCCACACACTGATGCTGCGCACATCTCAACGACTGGTCCTAACGGTGTTAAGGCAAGGTGAAATTCCGTACAGATAGGGGTTCCCATTCCAACTTACCTCACACAAAGCAGGGAAGTCAGCAACCTTCCACTCTGCAGCATATCTCTCAGCCTTTTTGGCGACATTTAACTTACCTGCCACCCAGATCCCAGATTGGCCCACAACGTTGAATCCTTTTGCGCCTTCACAGGCTCCACAATGGCACACGCAGACCAGCAGATCCCAGCGGCGTTGAGCACATCTCCAACACAATGGATCTGCTTGACCGGGTTCCAACAGATGTGGGTCTGTGGATATGTTTTGCCCTCACCTCAGGATTTCTCCCCATGAGGGCTCGCTCTGACGTGCCCCTTTGGACCCCGAGAGACGCTCGGCCCACCCCACCAGGTGTAGGGTCGTGGTAACTATGCTATTTATTCCTTAAGCCTGACTGTTATTGTGTTCTTTTTACCTGGACTCCTTCACAGGAGTGGATATTTAATTGCTGTTTTCTATGCCATGTGTTGCATTAAAGGATGTCTTTATTGTTGGACTGCTGTTCTGACAAGCGGTTAAATGTTGTTTAATGTTCGTTATATGTTCGAGACCCAGAAAGTATTTTGTATGAAGTACTGTGTTGCGGTGTTACTTACTTGCACTAATTTTAAGTATAATTTTTACATTGTAGTTTGCACTTGGCTGTTTGTGGGGGACGTGATGGGGAGCCCCACCCATGCCATCGCAGAGTTTTTACTCCCCTACTTAGGCCTTCCAGGGTATCTGAGGTTTGCACCTTTTGGTGCCCTAGTTGCTCTTAGTTTCCCAAACCTTTCCCTTCTGGTTTACCCCCCCTTCCCTTTCCGTCCCTTACTCACGTTCCAATCTATCTTCCACGTCCCACAACCCAAAACTTCTATATTTAACCAGTACTTTTTGTGGTGATTTCTCATTTTGTACATGGATCGCATTAGGTTTGTGACTTTCAATGTCAAGGAACTGAATGTTCCCGAGAAGCGTTCGGCATTGTTATCTGAATTGGCAAGGTTAGAGTCCAGGTGACGTTACTCCAAGAAATGCATTTTAGGCAAGACAAAATTCCAAAATTATCTAACAAGAAATTCCCAACTGGATATCATTGTGGCTCTGCAGACTCTAAATCAGGAGGTGTATCTTTGTTCATTTCTGGCTTAGTGCGGTGGCATTTTATTGACATGTATAGAGACCAGGCGGGTAGAATGCTGTTTGTTATAGGGATTTTGGAGGAACGCCTAGTGACTTTTGCAACTATATATGCTCCCCAACTGTACCAAAAACAGTTCTTGAAAGAGATGCTAGAGAGACTGAAAGAGTTTGCTGATTACTGTTATGTGGAGCTGATTTTAATTTTGCCCATGATCATGATTTGGATACATCTGGAGTGGCGCTGTCAGCTAACCCTCAACTTTCTATTTAATTGAAACATTGCATGCAACAACAGCAATTAGTGGATGTCTGCGGATCCTGAACCCAAATGGGAGGGATTACACATTTTACTCTCACCCGCACCGGATGTTTTCAAGAATTGATCATTTTCTAGTTCAGGAGCTGGACTGTGATATAGGCAATATTGCGCTCTCAGACCACGCACCTGTACTTCTTGTGCTTCATCTGGCTTATGCTTCCCCTAAGTCCTGACACTGGAAGATGAATGAGTCACTATTGGATGATCCTATAGTACTAGCGGATTAACCAGCCTAAATCAAACATTATTTTGAATTAAATGTTACTCCGGAGTGCTCCCCACTTGTTGTATGGGAGGCGCAAAAGACAGTGATTAGGGGACTCCTCATAAAGCTCGGTGCCAGGATGAAGAGGGAAAGGCAAGCCGAGATCTCTTCCACTCGCAAAACGTTTACAGCAAATAGAACTCAGTCACAAACGTTCCCTTGGGAGCAGATTTAACCCTACTAAGTTAAAAATTGGCCTCATTATGCCTAGGTAAGGCCAAAGTGGCTCTTGTTAAGTGCTGGAGAACATATTATGAATACAGTAATAAATGTGGTAGATTACTGGTGAGGGCTCTTAGGGGGCTCTGTGCTCATTCACATTTACCCTTTCTTGCATCTAATGCAGGGGCTAAGATATCTCTGGTGAAAGAGATTGCTGAGAAATTTAGAGACTACTACGCTGTCTTGTATAATCTGAAATAACCTAACTTTCCATACGCAACTCCCATCTAGATTGTTTTCAGCAATATTTGGGGGGCTTTCCTTGTCCTGTTTATCCCAAGCGGTACGCTTAGACTTGGAAGCCCTTATAATAATTACTGAATTTCAGATTCTAAAACAAAATAAATTGGGGAAGGCCCCATGTCTAGACGGATTCTCACTTCCATAATATAAAAAGTTTACAGATGACTTAGCTCCTCATTTTGTGGCTGCCTTTATCTCACTGACAGGAGAGTGTTCCCTACCTGTGGACTCGCTAAGAGCCCTAATCATGGTAATCCCTAAAGCAGACAAGGACCCCTCGGCCTGTAGTAGCTACAGACCTATTTCACTTTTAAATCAGGATCTTAAGCTATTCACAAAAATTCTACCCAATAGATTTCAAAAGCATATAAATGCCCTTATCCATCTTGATCAAGTGGGGATCATGCCTTTTAGGGAAGCTCAAGATACTACCTTTAGAGCCATCACTTGGATACATGCGGCTGTGTCCTTAGGTACACCGTCAATGCTGCTCTCAACCGATGCAGAAAAGGCCTTTGATAGGGTTGATTGGGATTTCATGCCAGCCATGCTCCGTGTTCAGGGATGGGCATGGGGGAAAAAATGATGAGCTGGATTAAGGCTATGCATTCATCGGTCAGAGTAAATGGCAAAGTATCCTCACCCTTTAGCATATTTAATGGCACTAGACAGGGCTGTCCCCTCACTGCTGATTTTTATTTTATCCCTGGAGCCCCTACTGACAGCAATTCGATCGAACCCAAATATCAAAGGTCTAAATGGTTGCAAGCATAAGGTAGCTGCCTATGCAGATGACCTTCTCCTTATTAACACTAATCCCGCCACAACTTTACCAAATCTCATTAAAACGATTCAGGACTATAGTACTGTATCTAATTTTAAAATAAACTATACTAAGTGAGCTGCCCTGAGCATCTCCATGCCCCAGCCTCTCCTTTCCCATCTCACTCCCTCCATCTCCTTTAACTGGGAAGATAACGCATTAAAGACCTAAACTTTACCCCCTTTCCTTACTACATCTCTAAAGATTTAGGAACATTGGTCTTCCCTGGGTCTTCCCTGACTTTTTCCTAGCTAGAACAAATCCAAGCTGTTAAAATGAACATACTGCCAAGAATTTTGTACCTCCTCCAAGCTCTGCCGATATACTTGCCTACTTCCTTTTTCAAATCCTTACACACTAAGATATTTCATTTCATTTGGGGTAAAAAGGGCCATAGACTCAGCAGGAGCCTGTTATTCCGGATCAAGGGAGTGGGGTGTTCCCAATATCTCTCTTTATTACATGTCGGCCCATATGGTCAGGATCCTAGATTGGTTCAGACATGGTGAATTTAAACATTGGATAGGGGCTGAGCAGTCCTTTACATCAGTGCCTATCACGGCACTCCCATGGTTGCCAAAGCTCCCCCAACCAGTTCTTAAACATATTGTAATGTTCTAAAACATATTCTAATATTGTCAACCTTAAGAAAGGAGAGCTCTGTTTGAGGGAATCTTGACGGTGATTAACCAGGGGATCAAACACATATGTAGTGGTTAATGGGTAAATGTCCCTTTTAGTTTATTTAGAAAAGATAGTGGTAAATGCCCAATGACCTCTGCGGAAAAACAGTAGAGGCAAATGTCCAATGACTGGGCAAATAACAATGCTGGTAAATGTCCATTGACCTTGCAGAAAAACAGTAGAGGCAAATGTCCAATGACTGGGCAAAAAACAATGCTGGTAAATCTCCAATGACATTGCTGATAATAGTGGTAATAATAGATTGCAGACAAACCTTGGAAGTCATACATGGATGATCAGATGGAGAGCGGAGGATGCATGAAAAGTGAGGAGCAGGGGCCAAGAATCAGGAGCAGGAACCAGGAATCAGGAGCAGGAACCAGGAATCCGGAGCAGGAACCAGGAATCGGGAGCAGGAACCAGGAATCGGGAGCAGGAACCAGGAATCTGGAGCAGTAACCAGGAATCGGGAGCAGAAACCAGGAATCAGGAGCAGGAACCAGGAATCAGCAACCAGGTATCAGGAAACAGGCTGTTGTCACGATCAATCCGCACTGGAAGGAAATCATGGAGCCTTCATATAGTGCCCTCCTAGTCCCTGATTGGAGCTGGCACTGGACATGTGTAGAGTGAGGATATGCACTAAGCATGTGCGAAGTTTTGTGCAAACTGAGCATGTGCAAAAAGGTTCATTTAGACATAGGTTTGTGACAAATATTGGCTATGTGAAAGGCGTGCCAGAAACCCCTATTTAAATGTAAATTATCTCCGTGGCTGTCACCCATGTTCCCGATCATAGGTAACCCGTCTTTTCTTCCAGGCCTGGAAGAAGGAAAATTTGTTGTGTTAAGGGAAGGAGGGATATAATAGGCAGAACATTTTGTCCATCAGGGTCAGTGGATTTCCATGAATATGTTGATGGCTGCATCTGGCCGCTTTAAGCTTGACTTCTGGAGGTCACTACAACTTTTCCACTTTCTCAAGTCCCTGTCCCCAGTTCATGGCAGTTAACGCCCGAAAACTGCGTTTTAAAGGGCCTGTGCTGGGAGTGGCCCTATACGGCACTCCTTGTCCTACATATATGCTGAACTTAATTCCACCCCTGACAATTCTAATCCTATCTATCTGCACGTGTAGGAGGCAGGGCTTGGGTGCACCTTTGAGGCTGAGCAGAAAAGTTCGATTTTTTTTCTGCTGTTCACAGGTCCTCCACCAGCAATAGGTACCAAGAATTGAGTTTTAAGATCCTTTCTTGGTCGTATAAGACTCCAGATAGGCTACGTGTTCTTTTCCCTGATGTTTCAGACAGATGCTGGAGATGTAATCAGGAGAAAGGTACCATGCTGCATATTTTTTGGTCGTGCCCGCTTTTACGCCCATATTGGGAACAGGTGCGGGCGCTCATGCAGAGTTACTACAATGTACACGGTGATCCTGGATTTTTTCTTCTACATCATACTACACTTTCGGATAAAGCCTACAGAGGCTCTATTATCAAGCATCTAATAGTGGCAGCTAATGTATGTATACCTGTATTTTGGAAATCAACAAGAATACCCACTGTGGGTATGTGGCTTCACAGGGTCAATTATATTATGCTGATGGAGGATCTGACGGCCAGTTTGAGGGGTACCCAAGATAAATTCAATGTAGTTTGAAGTAGCTGGATTAATTACAGAGACACTCAAGAGTTTAAGCACCACCTGGACCCGACTCTTTTGGAGTAGGGGGGGTATTTTTATTCTTATTATCTATTGTTTTTTTTCTACTGATCAGTATGGCTCTTATATTTTGTAGTTTCCTCAGGTAACTAGTCCCTTTGTGGAGATATGTTTTTATATATCGTTAATATTTTAATTATTATTTTTTTTTATATATCGTTTATAAATTTTATATATCGTTCTATGTATATTTAACTGTTAATTTGTCATGCTATATTTATTTTCACCACGACTGTCCTTTGTTGTTTATACAAGGCGTATTATACTGGTTATTGTTTGTTGTGCCTTCCCCTATTCCAATTTTGTTATTGTATTTTGTATGTTATTGAGTACTGTTAAAAAAAAAGTAAGTCAAAAAATGTTTTACAAATAAATAAATAAATGTGTTCCTTTAGAAATCTGCAGGACCTGAAATTATAGACACTCTTGCCAACATCACCGCCAGTGCCGCTCAAGCTGGGCTCAGCGACAATGAAGCACAATTGGTTCTGAGTATTCTTGGAACTTTTTCAAACAATGCCTTGGAATCAAATCTTAAACTTGAAGTTAGCTCAGTAAAAGTAAGTATAATACTTTATAAACACCTTCAGTTGGATCTTCATAACAGAGCACATTTTATAATGTAAGATGATCTCCAGGAAAATAGAAAAGAAACCAATGACTGCAGTTCTGCATTCATTATTATTACGTAGATCTAATATGTTATGTAAGTGCCTCAATTTAAATGTTAAAATCAGGTCTCCTGAAAAGGATTGTCCTGTGTGTCAGAACTGCGAGAACTGCTGAACAAATAACATTTAGCAAGTACAAACTTTCACATGCATTCATTTTTTCTGTATATTTAGTTGTTTGCCTGGAGTACAGGTTTATAGGGGATCCTAATATACTATATATTTACTGTAAACAGTTTTGAAAACCTGTACATTTGATTTTTAAAAGTTAAATGTTATAAATATTTTATCAACTTTCTCTTCTTGCAGCAAACTGTTTCTCTACTAAGTCTGTTGATCACATTCATTGGTACGTCAGATCTCAATTTACGACTACTGCAAATCATTGAGAATTTCTTTTCAGCAATGAAGCCAACAGATGAATCCTTTGCTGCTGTCTATCGTAATATTGACATTTCTTGCACTGTTATCAATTCTGATGTTCTCAATGTAGATAGCCAAATAAAGCTCTTGCCAGGGGGCAGTGTCACCCTGTCCAAAGAAAACATCATTAAATCCTATGGGGGTCCAATTAACATACTTTCCATGGTCTATAGACCAATGCCTGGTAGCGTTAACATTACGTTTAACAGTTCCAATGACCTCTCTTATTATTTGAACAGTCCTATATGGACAAATGTTGGACTATTAAATAACAGGAGTGAGCACTCTCTAAAAATTAATATGAACTTTACGTGTATCAACAGAACTTGTGATGGGACTTCACAGTGCGTGTTTTGGAATTTCACTCTGAACCAGTGGTCATCAAAGGGTTGTAATACTATAGTCACCGATGATACTGCCTACTGTGACTGTAATCACTTGACCTCCTTCTCTGTCCTAATGGCGGACTCTCTACCAGATGACAATCACAGCAGTAAACTGTTGGATATCATCACAAAGACTCTGCTTCCGATCTCCATGGGGTCTCTTCTAAATTGCATTGCTATACAAATTATTCTTCTTAGGCAAGCCAAGAGTTCCATTGCTTTGTATAGACACATTTGCATTATGCATATAGCCGTGTTTCTGATAATCAGCAATATCTCTTTTATGACATCCAGTCTCTTTGACGTCACCGCTTATCGCTTTTTGTGCAACGTACTCACATTTGTAACTCATTTTTCCTTGCTGGCCTTCTTTTCCTGGACATTAGTGCAAGGTATATTTTTGGTTAGCCAGTTACTCTTTGTTTTTCATCACTTTACCAAAAAAGAATTTTTGTTTCTCGCTGTTGTATTTGGATATTTATGTCCATCTTCTATAGCCGGAGTGACTTTTGGGAAGTATTATCCTAATAGGTACCTGAAGAGTGATGCCTGCTGGTTGGACAGCACATATGGTGCTACTCTTTTCTTCATCATCCCAGCCATTATAATTATGGGAGGAAATATTATCATCCTAATTATTGTGATTTCAAAAGTCCTGACCCCATCAGTCTCTGAAGGGAAGAGTGAGAATGATGAAGTGGTCAAGAAGCTCATGAAAGCTGTTTTGTTTTGCACACCACAGTTTGGATTGACGTGGGCAATTGGGATTCCTATGTATGTATACCCAAAAGCTACTGCCTTGCACTACATGTTTGCCTTGCTCAACCCTCTTCAGGTAATTATTCTGATTGATGTGTTTTTTCAATTAAAATTGTAGAATTTTACAGAACTGGACCTATGAACAGAGCCTGACCTTGTCTGTGAATAAGGTTTGGTGTGGGGAAACCTTTTAAAACTTCTGCAATCAGGTACATGACCCCTTAAACCACCTTGGATCCAGAAACAGCAACCCCTACAAGAACATTATAATGCCTCATTCTTACAATCCTTTTTGTAAAACCATGGGCACTGTTATTGAGTTTTCTCTTTCACCTTACATCTGTACCTGTCCACTTTTAGGAAATGTTTTTGGAGTGTGCCCATAAGAGTCAGCCCACATTTGGTACAATTATATGCATGACATTCAGTGGGGTTGAAGTCAAAGCTCTGTACAAGCCATTTAAGTTCCTACTGTCCAGTTTTCTTGTGTGGAGGGTTAGTGTTATTTAGAATTTTATTTTTATTTTTACATAATAGCCATAATAGCCTGATTTATCAAGACTGCAGAAAATAGACTATCATGGGAGAACCTGGGTGATCCAAGAAGAATAAAACCCTGCCTATTACTGCTTATGTTCTGCTGGGAAGAGCTTTTTCTGACATATTTCACTGGTCATGATGCATATCACCTTACATAGACTGAACTATAGACCTCTATGATTAAGCCTATATAGTGTTAACATGTCAGGGGCAGAACCAGCATTTGGCAGGATGTTAGATACTCAATAAAGTTTTTTGAAAGTAAAAAAATGGAGGGGTTGCAGTGTATGGCCCATTAATTTTTATTTTTATATTAATTAAACATTTGCCTTCATATACACTTACATACACAGCAAAAGTGTTTGGGGCCCGACACACATCATCTTTAATAGTATGAACATGTGGGTCATGTGATCTTATTTAGCTAGTTACATGCTTGTTTTAGGTCTCTTTTTTTAATCCTTGATAAATCTAAAGGAGTAGCAAAATATTTAAAAAGCCAGCTTATATAATGTCTTATTATTTGTATTCCATAGGGTTTTTTCCTTCTTCTGTTTGGGTGTCTCTTGGATAAAAAGGTTAGTGTTGAGTTAAAAACCAAATTTTTTTTTTTCATTATTTCGTTTTCTTTACCAAAAAAGTTTGTGTCCTCTGTTTGATTAACATTCTTCTTTATTATCATAGATTAGAATCTGACAATGAATAAACAATGGTTTTTGGTAAAGATGTTCTGTAATACCAGTTGTAATTGGAGTTTTAGAAATTTTGTTTATTATTATCTAGGCATGTTACAATAGTCATTTTTTAAATAGTCGATAAAAATGACAATGAGAATGGAAAGGCCAACAGAAAGGGTGTTATGGGAAAGGTAGAGAAAAATAAGCACGGAATATAACTGCAAATAAACAGAAAGATAGGAAAGGAGAAAGGAACAGAGAGAGGAAAGATGGCAAGAGAACAGGTCCATGGAGAAATTAGGAAACAAAAAAGGGGGTGGGTAGGAGGTGTAAAGAGGGGTAGAGCAGGAAGAAGAGTTGAAGGTGAGGACAAGAGGAGAGAAGATGACTGAAGGAGAGAACGGAAGAGGACAGGATAAAAGTAAAGAGAAGAAGAAATGAGGAAAAGTGAAGAGAAAATGGAAGGTGGGGGCAGAAGGTGAGATTAGAGCAGCAGTAGCCAAGAGAAAAGTTAATAGGACAGGAAAGAAGATGAGAGAGGACAGGAGGGGAGAAAAGGAGAAGAGAAAAAGGAGTTGTAAGGGGGAAAAGGAAATAGGTGGAGAGGAAAAGAGACTCTCTCTTGACTGGCTGCTAACATCCCAGACAGAATCCTCTCTAATACAAACCGCCAGTGTTGCAACGCCTAGTTGAGACTTTACCAAAGACCAGCTGACACTGAGCAACAAACAATTTGGATACCTGTTTAGCCCTGCAAATATCCTCCATGACAAACATCCTATATATTGAAGGGAAAATAGACGGCTATTTTTAAAAGTTCAATTTTCAAGAGATCGTATTTCAACCTTTACTTTCCTAGGTTACTTCATCACACCAACACAGTCAATAAAGCCATTGTGCAAAACACGTAGGAACGAGACAACATTGATCTCTTTGGGCTCCCACACTATGATGACTAAAGCCCGCTACATTTGATATTTTTATGTTAATTATTCACTACAATTAAAAACTATTGTTATCACTTAAGTTTGCACAACTAGCCTTCATTCTCTCTTATTTCTATATATTCAAAATTTAAGGCTTGGCAAACATCAAAACCCCTGAACCTCGAGTTGTCCTTTTGGATTTATCTGCTAGAAATTATAAATATATTTTAAAAAGATATAAAGAAAGGTGACAGGTAACATTTTGTTTGGTTCACAGGTGATAGACACATTAAGAGAAATCTTCATGAAAAACTCATCCCCAAGTCGATGAAGGTAAAGGTTTTTGAACATTATTTTTATCAAGTTGGTTTAAACTTTTGAGGGTTTTTTGAGGCATTTGCTTTTAATATTCATGTATTGCCTAAAGAAAAACTTTGGTAAAAAAGAAAAAAAAAAGCAAAATAATTGCCTATTAAAGATAAAATAAGTTTATAAGCCCCAAAAGTCGGCTGCAATCTAGAGTTGTCCTTCAAAATACTTTTCTGCCAAGAGATGGTTAAAAGACAGTCAACATTATGCAACCCACTACTCTGATCTTACCATGGTCCTGGGGCAAAGAAAGTGGCCATTACTGATAATATTCAAAACAGGAATACCAATAAAAAAACATGATAAAGAACATCCATGGTGTGCTAATTTTAAAACATTTATTTAAAAGAGGAAAATGTAAAATCACATAGGCTAAGTTTGCATATATTTTTCTCCCATTTTACTGTATAAAGTATTTTGTAATTTTGAGTTGGTTTTTTTGGGTCACTTTTTCCTAAATGGTCTTTTGTGAATTATTTTTTGGCCACCAGTAGATGGCACTGTGTCCTTATGTCACGTATGTAACAAACTCTTGAATAACTGCACTTTTCTCTGACAGCTCTGATCTGTCAAACTCTAGTAACAGAGATCAGAGGGTAAAACTAGGTACATACACATCAGATAATAGTTGCCTGAGACAAACGATTGTGGTTGTCCTACAAAAAACTGACATGTGTACAGTGGTCCCCCATGTGGTTCATCAATCCATGGCAGACTGATTGATGACCACTATTTACTACAATGGATAACAGAACAGTCGGGTGCTACTCGCTAGTCTTTACCCTTCCCACTTCTATTGAACAGAATGACAATCAGTGTATATTCTTCTGTCACTGAAAGTGATCACAAAATATTGTTTCTAGCCACAATAGTTTGATGTCCATCAAATGTCTGTATAAGACATAACCTAAAAAAAAAATGGTTTATACTTTAAATAGTTTCTCTTTGGCACTATGTGCTGTTTCTCTTGTCTATTCACAGGCTGTGGGTGGGTCTCATCAGGCTGGGCTCAAAGGAAGTAATTTGAATGATTCTAGTTTTAGACTGAGGATTTCTAACAGCATGAGAGTTATCTCAAAGTTGTGGTTTGATAGTACAATAATGATTTCAGAGCTGCATGTATGTATATTTGCCTGCAGTTCAGCTTTTTATTATCTGTGTTAAAATTAATCCTAACAGTTTTTTTTCCTTTTCTTTAAGTTGAGAAATATGAGCGACAGAATCTGAGGCCAGTTACCTAAGGTGTGTATTGCTTCTAATGAGTATTTAGGTGTTAAAGAAATTTTGTATTGAGAATGGCATAAAGGATACCATTGCTAACCCCTCCTGAAAATATTGTTTATCTGGCTGTAGGTAGTAGTAAAATTGTAAATACCAGAGTGATGCTTTTTTCTGGAGGAATGCTGAGTGCACTGTCTGACATGTCATTAACTATATGGCACAGCCTAAGAACTGTGCAAAATGTGAACAGGTCTTGCTAACCATCAGTTTAGAGGCTTCCTTCCTACTTTACTCTGTTAGGAGGTTTGGGCACTGATTTGGGCACTTCTCTACTGACCACCAATGTAAAGTGTCTGTATTGTTCAACAATGTAACAAGACACCCAATTGTCCATCAAATTAAGGGCTCATTATTCAAAATGACCACCATTTTTCCACTCACTGCCAATGTAAGAGATCCCTTCTTCCATTGACAAACAATATAAGGTGGTCCTTCTCCATTGATCACCAGTGTAAGGAGACACTCCACTGACCACCAATGCACGGGGATATTCTTCCTAGTGACCACCATTTTCAAATGCAGTTTGTTTCATTCAGTGCAAAGTGTAAGAGGCCCTTGTCCTAAGGTTGATGGCCCTTTTCCATGGTTCAAACACTTGCCCCCTGCACCTCACTGACCACTAATGAAAAAAGGCACATCGCCACTAACCACTAGTGGTCAGGGGCATTTTGTCAGCCACTTATATAAAGGTAGCGACTCCATTGACCACCAATGAAAGTGGCAGTTTTCCACTACACTGTCCAGAATTTAGGGGGACTCTTTTCTACTGGACACCAGTGTAAATGATCCCTGCTCACCTGAATGGCAATTGAAGGGTGTACTTCCTTGACCACCAATATAGGAAGTGTTCTTTCTGCTGCCCACAAATGATATGATATATAAATACCACTTTTTATTTATTTATTTTTCTGATTTTATAAATGTTCGATTTATCTGTATTAAGTATTTAGACTTTTGATGTCTTTATGGTAAATATATTTTTAGAGGGCAAATATTAGTGTAAAGGCCTTTTCAGGGACTTCCTTGGTAGCAGCTGCTCCTCTGGTCCTTGCCCCATGAAGAGTACTCTAGTGCTGGAAAAAAATGTATTTCGTACCTTCTCTAGCATTGATTCCTCTCCTTCTATATCCTCTTTAACTGTCTTTAGGGCCTGATTAGTGGATTTTGGCTGCTGCAACTCCAATGTTGAGGAGGTAATAAATATATTATCTATCAACAGCTAAATTACTTTGCATTTGGAGGAAGCAAGAAATTCATGATGACTGCACTCCTTATTGGGGCTGGTTTAAGTGGTTGCTGTCACTTTTCCACTGACCACTAATCTAAGGGACTTGTTCACATAACATCAATGGAAGGGGAGGGTACTTTACTCTAAATCTGCCACCTCTGTTACACTTTTACATATATATATATATATATATATATATATATATATATATATATATATCTTATGCGTAAAGATCATGAGGTATAAATACAGTAAATATTAGTGAAGTTCTTCTGAGACCTCAAACTTATTGGTCCTAAATAATTATTTAGTGAACTTACTCTATAAGATTTTTACTAACATGTGTCTTTATTATTTCTAGACATTTTTTGGACTACTGGAACAAGTTTACTAAGAAGACAATTTGGTTACTGTGATATTTAAGGGTGGATATTAGAATCTCCTGCCGTGTTCAGACAGTATAGGGGGCAACTACCTATTCACCATATTTTACTATTACCTACATATATTTGCATGCTTAATAAAAAGAAAATTGGGGAAATGTTTTTATTCATTTGACTCATTTAAAGTGATAGACAAATGTGAGGTTGATTATTTGAAGATGTTCTCAAATTTATCAGTGAAGTTTCTGAAAGGTATAAAGCAGCTAGTGTACATTGTACCTTCCATTGCCCTATGTGCCAAATGTATTCGTCATAGATGGGCTACGCTTTGAGCTGGATTACCAGGGTTTTTGTCAATTTTGACAAATTGAAGCTAAACATTAAGGTTAATCAGCACCATGTCAATTCTAGATGGAGTTACCTCAAACCCTAAATATCTCAGTCGGCAATCAATCACACTTTTATACTAATATTTTTATATCGAAAAAAAATTATATACCTATAACATACTACATCAATAATGAAAGGTAAACACCAAAGTACAATGAATCGAACAGCATTTGAAAAAAATTCAATTTTTTTGTGGGCGCTTTGGCTAAGGCTGCTTGTGATTTAGCTGAGCTAATTGGGGCATCAAGGGTGGACAGGGCTTCTTCTGGGATCTTAGGCATACCTGAGGAGGTGAGGTATTGTTGCAAAGCTGCCGTCAACACAGCAGATGGGGGGGCACACGTGTTAGCTGTCAGATTAAATAATTTTGTATAGAAATCCCGGAAAGAGTCCGCAATATCCTGTGAACTGTGTAATGGGTCACGTGAGTTTGAATTTTTACAGGGAATAAAGGCCCGGGCCATTTTAGCCCTCACCGCTCTAGCCAGAGCCCTGCCACATTTGTTACTGTATTCATAGAAAAATGCCCTACTCCTGTCAGGCTGAAATTTCGCCTTGGAGCGGCAGTGCATGTTAATTTTCTCACGCAAAACAGTCAGTTGGGCTTCTATGTCCTGCGAGTGACCCCGCTTATGTTGCAATCCTAAAATATGTAAATCATGAAACATATGCTCTAACTGAGCATTACGTTCCATCTTAAGTCTGTTACCCTTCTGGATCATTAGTCCTAGGATATAACATTTATGAGCCTCTCATGTAGTCAGTGTATTAGAGACCAAGGTTGCGTTGCGGGAGAAAAAAGCCTGAAGCTCAGTTTCAGCGAGACCCATTAAGACACCAGGAAGCATTTTTTAAGGAAGAGGAAGCTGTCTGAATAGTGAGAGAGATAGAGGCATGGTCCGAGAAGGTTATATTACCAATCTCAGAGGCCAGGACAAGGGAAATAGCATCTTATCGTATTAGAAAAAGGTCAATGCGGGAATACGTTTTGTGTACGTGCAAAAAGAAAGTAAAAACACGGCCAGTGGGGTGTTGTATCCTCCATACTTCAATAAGTTGATGTTGATATAGGAGATTTTTAAGCAGTCGGAGAGTAGAGTAGGGAAGGTGAGAGGCCCCCTGAGATACATCTTGAACAGGATCTAATGCAAAATTAAAGTCCCCACCTATTATCAACACCCCTTCTGTAAATGTTTTCGCAATATTAAGGAACTCTTCCAAATAGGGCAGCTGATTGGTATTAGGGAGATATGGATTGACCAGAGTGAACATTTGGGACTGAATTTTCCCTTTGACTACTAGATAACTCCCTTCAGGGTCAGATTGCACAGCAACCAACAACCAGGGCAGGGATTTCTCGATCAAGATAGTAACACCTTTTGATTTTGAATCAGGGGAGGAGCCTAGGAAAGAGAGGGACTGCCCAAGGGAAAAGATGTGGATCTAGATGTAGTAAAAAGAAAAAAGGGATGAAGAAGGAAAGGCAGAGAAAGAGAATAAAGAACAGGAGAAGAAGAAGGAAACAAAAAATGTCCCAGACTTATTGTCAAGGTCAAAACAAGTAATACTACAAAGTAATTAACTAGCTCCTGTTCTCCAGGAATAGTAACCGATAAAGTGTAAAATAACTATAAAAATAGAGTAAACATATAAATATTGTTTCCCCAATGTAATCACAGACTGCATTAAAATAGGTTGGGGAGCAAAGGGACATGTTTTTCTAAAGGACATGGGGAAAAACTCCCCATCACTTTGCATATAAAAAAAATTTTAAATTAGCAAATCCAAGAATTCAAGAAACAGAACATGGCAATATACAGAGAAGCAGCAAAGACTGGCGGGCCATCTAAAAAACATTATACCCGTCAAAACGTATCGGCTATGTCATAAAAACCATTTATTACTGAATACATCAGATATCGCCTCCTCTTTAAAAAAACAACTCAGTGCAATCATCATTTGTAAACCTGAGAGCAAATAAGCGCACAATATACATACAATATGTATAGAGGGCCACAAAGCACCAATCCTATTTTCCCAGCCAGAGCCGAGACTGACTAGCAAATCTGGTAAAATAGTATATATGCCAGTAATCAGTCCTCTAATCATGTAAAACCCGGTATTCCAGAGAGTTACACTGAAAACAACAGTAGTGTGAGCTGGTCAAATCCACTCCAGAGGCACTTAGATACATAAAACTCGGTTGAAACAGAAAAAAAAGTTGGGGGGGGGAGACCTTCCCCTCCAGAACAAACACACAATCCAAGGTATATATCAAATCTATACAATCAGCATCAGAAAAATGCGATATGACTGTTCAAACCCGAGTTATCATAAAAGAAAGCAGCATGTAATAATGCTGGTGGTAGATGACCAGGTTCCTTGGGGAGGTATAAAAATCAGGTTTCATTGGACAGTGGCGCCTGGGTAGCTCGCGCATTAGAAATAGAGTTGCGTCAAAGCCTCTGTGGCATACCCAGCCAACGTCTCATCTGCAGGGGGACCACTGTATCCATGGGAAAAATCAAGCAAAGTCAGAATGTTAATAGGGTCTACGCCAAGCATGGTAATGTCACGAATAACAGGGAGGGGAGGGTAACAGAAAGGTTTACTCACTACTAGGCCTCAAATGACTAGGGAAAAGGGAATGGTCACCCCTTGCAGACACCCTAATGGGGTGAGTATCGCCTGATGGTATGAGTATCCCCTGATGGTGGGAATACTCATACACAGGAACCTAGTCCCTACTAGCCCTGTATAGCCCTAGCAGTAGTGTCTGGCTTGAGACTACTGGTTCCTTCCCCTATGAAGGACCCAGTGTCTCCCTGAGGCCTAGTAAACAACTAAACAACCACAAAACACCAAAAGTAAAGCAACTTATCTTATTAGCAGATATCAACAGGAACCCAGGATGGCACAACACTCCAGCTATTCACAACCCAGCAGTGAATATCAACCGCACAGCATGAAGTGTGAGGCCAGACTAAATGGAGGAGCAGTAATGACCACCAGCTGCACCTGATGCAAGGGGAGTGCTCATTACAAACAACAACACAGAAACAAGTAAAAACAAAGAGGCTGTCAGATAATCACACATGCAGCTTGTCTGACAGATCCTCAAACTTCCGTCATGGAAAGGAACCGTGACAGGTAAACAGTACAGGAAATTGTGCATGGCGATGAAGGGCAAAAGTCTCACCACCTTTTGATAAAAGCACATGAAACGGATGTCCCTATCTGTAATAATAATAATAGTTAATGTAATGTAATAGTTTCAGCAGAGGGCGTAGTATGCAGCGCATACACAGAGTTTGTGCAGAAACATCAGCCAACAGTTGTATGCTTGCTCCATCAAAATCAATGGGACCATGCAACCATGCCTTCCTCATAATTTCCTCTTTCAGAGTGAAGTAATCAACTTGGCATAACACATCATTAGGCAGATTAGAGCTTCTATCACTGATGCTGTGAACCCTGTGTACCTGGTCAAGTTCAATGGCCTTATCTGGTGGGAGGTCAAGAAGCATATTAAAAATGGCAACAACAGTGGCACGCAGGTCAGCGTTAGCTGTAGCGATAGACCGCAAATGGACATTATTCCTGCGGCTGTGGTCTTCCATGTCATCAGTTTGAAGATACAGGGAAGTAAGTTGTGAACGCATTTCTCCCATAGAATTATCCAGGGAAGTGACAGATGACTGGATTGTACATGTAGATGTTTCTAGGGTGGTGACCCTACCAACCACCGCAGTTACATTGGTTTGCACTGCCTCCAAATCTGTGCACAGCGAGCGATCCATACGTGCAAGCATGGCTTCCATGTCACTTTTAGTAGGCAGGGTAGAAAAAAGTTCTTGGAGCAAGGCACGTGATACAGATAGCTGCACAGGGGAGTCAGTTGTGTCCAATGCAGGAATATCTGACCCGCGGGACTCCTCTGGGAAAAGAGAAGGGCTCCTGGGGTGGCTAGTACTGAGGCTGTGGGGCTGTCAGAACCTGTGCCCCGGGCACCTGTGCTAGTGCCTGGACGTGAGGAGCGTGAGGACGCCATCTTGGATGCCTCATGGTCAAAGGAAGGGGAGGCATACCGCGTGGCATGTGGTATATGAAGGGGAAACACCCGATGCGAGGCTGCCAGGACTGGAGATGCAGAGGCGCCTGCCGGAGCTCTCACAAGAAGCTGCCTCACGGTGCCGTAGGGTAGCCACACCCCCCTATAATACATTCTGAGATCTTTTAAAAATCAAATAATGCTGGATCTGTGATGGATGTAATTATACCTACATGGTAAACACTTTACTGTTGCAGTGCATTGGCAAACAACAATACACAGGAATTTTTGGTAATATGTAGGCAATTGGAGCATGTGAGCAACAAACTTGTGATTGTAATGGTATTTGGACAGTACAATGGCCACTGTCACAATACATAAGCAACAAATGTAACTAAAATCAACAATTGCCATGACACATGGGCAACAAATGGGCACTGTAGGCAACACATGGACAAGAAATGGACAATTGTAAGACCACAATTATATCAAAGAAGTGATTGTGACAATACATGGGAAACCAACTAGCAATTGTAGAAAGCAATATGTCGGAAAAAAAATGAACAGAAATACACAGGCACAAATCAGTTCATAGAGTGAAACAAGCAGAGAAGGGCGGGGGAATAAAACGACATTGCAATTTTGGATTACAATTATTGTAGTAAGATAAAGTCACATTGCAGCACATTCTGCCCTGCTGCTAACAAAAAAATAAATACGGTAATTCAAAAAGATTGCACACCACTCTCAGTACCATCTTTTGTCTTGCTACTAATTGAGGTAAAATGTAAAGCAATTCTAAAATTCAAATCAAAGTATACGTTTCTATTTACACACAGGAAATTTTCTTACATGATGGCTCAGCGGTTAGCATTCTGATGTTTCCAGTACTGGGTCCCACGTCCAAATCTCAACCGGGACACTATGTGCATGGAGTTTGCAGGTTCTTTCCGTGTTTCTGTGGGTTTCCTGCGGATACTTCAGTTTCCTCCCACATTCCAAAAACATGCAGTTAGGTTCATTGGCTTCCCCCCAAAATAGACCTTAGACTGTATTAATGACATGTGACTTTGGTAGGGACATTAGATTATTTGCTCCTTTGACATGACTATGGACTTTGTACAGTGCTGTGTATTATGTTGGCACTGTATATTTACTGTGTTATAATAATAATATTTGTTGTTATTAAAATTCACAAGTTGTTATCATAGCTTGTCTATTGACCAACTAAAAACACAGCATTTATTTCTAGTTACACAAAATAAATTTTCTCACAACCAAACCTCTAGATCCAGAATTCACCAGACTATTGGTAGCAGAAAGAGATCTCAGTCACAAATGACATATGAAAACAGTGAACATGATACATTACACAGGAGCTAGGCCATGTTTACTTCCTCTATAACTCTTAAAACCACTCGCTTTGAGGGTATGGGCTCTCAAACACACAGTAAGCAATGGGACACATTCTTAATCTTATGATTTTATTGTATTTGTTCAACATCTACCCTAATATAGTACATTAAGAAGCATAATCTGATGATTTTATTGGAAAACAGGGCCTGATTTATGTACTGTATTTTTTGCCGTATAAGACGCACTTTTTCTTCCCCAAAACTGGGGGGGAAAAGTCGGTGCGTCTTATACAACAAACACCGTGTTAAAAAATAATTAAAATAACATACTCACCCGATACCCCAAACCTGCGTGCGTCTNCTCTCCTCTCCTCGATGCTGGCTGCAGCGTGTGTCTCCTCCTTCCTGCAGAGCAGAGCGAGAAGGAGCCGGCACATGCGCCCCAGCGATTCTGAACCCGGAAGCACGCTGGAAGCAAGCTGATCCCTGCCCTAATGGAGTTCCCCGGCTGAAAAAAAGGTACCAGTAAGTGATCAGAAGGGGAATTTAAATTGGCACAGAGAGATCAGAAGGGGAATTTAAATTGGCACAGAGTGATCAGAAGGGGAA
>NC_092861.1:6705098-6733741 GCF_032062135.1 Pyxicephalus adspersus | reverse complement strand
ATCAGAAGGGGAATACGGTATGAATGGCACATGAGTGATCAGAAGGGGAATAATACAGTATTTGGTTCAGAATCTTTTTTTTCTAGATTTTCCTCCTTTAAAATTGGGTGCATCTTATATTCCGGAGCGTCTTATATGGCGAAAAATAGGGTAAGCTCTTCAAGGATACACTTTCATCAGTGAAGCTGGGTGATCCAGAAAATCTGTAATGCATCTGGTTCAGGATTCAAAACATTTGCTAGCAAACAGAAAATGATTTTAGGAAATCTATCCCAAGTTTGCTGGATCACCCTGCTTTACTGTTAAAAGTGCATCCTCTCCAGCCTTGGAGACTTTCATAAATCAGACCCACTGTGTCCAGCAAATCCTACCGTGTACTTTTCATCCTCCATCTGCTTTTCAGCAGTTTGAAACTGTCAGGGTAGCTTCACGGCAGGATAGTGGACCCTCTGTGTCACCAGCCCGGTAAGTGGATACGTGCACAGGGTGCAGAGTCTAAGCAGCTGCCCCGTCTTCACCAGAGCCTCTAGAGGTGGGGGGTGTTGCGCTGCAGTCTGCAACTGCCAGGTTGCCGCCCCTGTGCACGCAGAGGCAGGTGACTGCTAACAAGCTTGAACATAAACATAGTGCCAAAGGGAGTTCCAAAAGAGTAGTCAGACGAGCTAAAAGGTCAGGGCAGGCAGCGAACAAGGTTGGTCAGGAAACGAGCAAGAGGTCAGGACGGGCTTCAAACAAGCGTAGTCAGGAAACAAGCCGGGGTCAGTACACAAAGAATCTGGAGCAAGGGAGACAAACAACAGGAACCTGGAAGCAGAGCCAAAGGAACTCCTTGTTCCGGCAACTTCCTGTCGCCCTTCACTTCCTTTTAAGGGCAGGGCCTGTGATGAATGGAGCCATGTGACCTGCTGCATCCTACTCTACCACCAGAAGGAGTCCGGGAGATTAGAGGCTGGTGATGTTCACAATTCCACCAGCAGGGGGAGCACGTCGGTGAAACACTCTAGTCCTCTGTGGTAGTGGAGCAGCTGACTGGGAGTCACATGACCTCGACCAGGAAGTGTACTGGGGAGATGATACCTTAGCAGGGCTGGTGCTGCCAGCAGGGAGTGAAAGGTGGGTGCAACTGTAGGAGGCACAGATCCCCTGGACCTTCACGAATCTGTGACAGAAAACCTCCCTTTTAGAGCCTCCACCAACCCTCCCCCTCCCGGGCTTGTGTTGAAACTTGGTGTGGATCTCCCTGAGAAGATGGGGAGCATGGAGATCCTTACAAGGAACCCAGGAATGTTCTTCAGGGCCATAGCTTTTTAAATGCACCAAATATTGCAATGATCCCAGGTGAGTCTGGAGTCCAAAATCTGTTACACCTCATATTCTTCTTCTGAAGCAGCAGGGACAGGTCCAGGAGGTATAGTCTTCTTAGAGAATTTATTGAAAATAGCCAGTTTAAGGAGTGAAACATGGAAGAAATTATGGATCTTTAAAGAAGGAGGCAGTTTCAACTTGTACGTAACAGGGTTAATCTGACATAGGACAGGAAAAGGACCAATGAAACACGGACCTTATCGCCAGGGAAAAACTGAGGTGCAGGGGATCTTTTCTTGTCAGCCCATTTCTTGTAGCGTATAAAGTGAAACCACTGAAATTGGTCAGCAGTAGCAGCTGCAGCTGGAACATTAGATAGAGTTGGGACAGTAGCTTGGAGCTTGGGGTGACAGCAGGAGACAATGAAGAAAGGGCTGTGACCTGTAGATTAATTGGAGCGATTGTTGTGAGCCAGCTCAGCCTAAGGCAATAGGTCAGACCAATTGGTTTGCTGGGAGTTGATGTACATGCTGAGAAACTGTTACAAGGATTGGTTCGTCCTCTCTGTTGGCCCCTTCAACTGGGGGTATTAGGCAGAGGAGAAGTCCAGCTTGATGTCCAAAAGGCGACAGAGGGCTCGCCAGAAGCGAGAAATGAACTGCACTCCATGGTCTGCCACTATGTGTAAAGGTACTCCATGCAGACCGATGACTTCCGTGAGGAAGACTTTAGCCAAGGTGGGAGCAGTAGGAAGACCAGTAAGGGGAAATAAATAGGGCATTTTAGAAAATCTATCTACCACAACCCATATTGTGGTGAACCGATTTGAGGATGGAAGGTCAGTTATAAAATCCATGGAGATATGAGTCAATGGTATTTCCGGGGTTGGAAGTGGCTGCAAAGGACCGAAGGAGGATCTGCAAGGCACCTTGTGCAACTAACCACAAGGTCACAGACTTCATTCTTTAAATTTGGCCACCAATTTTTTTGTTTGATAAATTCAAAGGTTTTGTGTTGCCCGTGGTGCCCAGCAACCTTGGAAGCATGACCCCATTGAAGAACTAAAGGGCGCTGTCTCTTTTTAACAAATGATTTTCCAGGGGAAATCTGGTCCAGCCCGACTGGAGCCATGTGCATGATTCGTGCAGGGTCAATAACAAAAGTGGGTTCCATTTCTGGGTCCTTCCTTTCAAAGGAGCGAGAAAGGACATCAGCTTTAATATTTTTGGAACCTGGATGATATGTAAGAAATCAAACCTGGCAAACAAGAGTGCCCACCAGGCTTGATGAGGATTCAGGCTTTGTGTGGTCTGTAAATACTGCAGGTCCTTGTAGACTGTGTGAATGGTTACAGGATGTCGAGTTCCTTCCAGGAGATGGCGCCATTCATCTAAGGCGAGTTGAACTGCAAGAAGCTCGCGGTCTCCGCTGGAGTAGTTTCTCCTAGCAGGAGAAAACTTTTTAGAGAAGAAACTGCAGGTTCTCAGCTTTTTTTCCAGACGCATTTTTCTGGGAAAGACCTGTGCCCAGAAGAAGCGTCCTATTTTAAAAAGAAGGGCTGGGAGGTGTCAGGGCGAACCAGGGCAGGTGCTAATGCAAAGCCCTTCTTCAATAGGTGAAAGGCCTGGAGCACCTCCGGTGACCAGACTTTGCAGTTGCTCCCCTTCCTAGTCATAGCTGTAATTGGAGCAATCAGTGTGGAATAGCCTTTATTAAATTGCCAGTAGTAATTAGCAAAGCCCAGGAACCTCTGGACAGGTTTTAGCCCAAGTGGTTGTGGCCAGTTTAACACAGACAAAAGTTTTTCGGGATCCATGTGCAAACCCTGCGCAGACCCACTGTATCCCAAAAATGGAACGTCAGAAAGTTCAAACTGGCAAATTTCCAGTTTACCATACAGTCTATTCTCCCTAAGCCGATGCGGAACCAACTTGACATGGTCGCGGTGGGTATGTAGATCCCTTGAGTAGACCAGGTTGTCGTCTAGGTAGACGACCACACAGACATAAAAGAGGTCCCGGAGGATGTCATTCACAAAAATCTGGGAAACCGCTGGCGCATTACAGAGCCCAAGTACTCGTAATGGCCATCCCGGGTGTTGAAGGCAGTTTTCCATTCATTCCCTTCACAAATGCAGATCAGGTTGTAGGCACCGGACAAGTCTAACTTGGTAAGGACGGATGCCCCTTGAAGTCGATCAAACAGCTCAGAGAATAATGGCAAAGGTTACTTCTCCAAATTCTCCTGAATATAGTTAGTTTCAGGGATGGAGAGAGGGTACACTCTACCCTGAGGAGGCGAAGAGCCAGGGAGTAGGTCAATGGCGCAGTAGTAGGGGCAGTACGGTGGTAGCGTCTCAGCCTGTTTTTTTACTGAAAACGTCAGCAAAGCCCCAGTATGGTCTTGGTAAGCTAGGCTGAGGTGAAGCAGCAGCAGAAAAAATTTGCTGGACGGGAAGTAGCCTGGGACACTCCACGACAGTATGTCTCTGATGTTCCATTTAATGACAGGGGCATGTCTACGTAGCCATGGCCACCCCAACATCACGGGATGGATGATCTTGGGAACTACCAAAAAGGAAATGATCTCAGAGTGCAGAGCCCCACGTTTCATGGTGAGTGTCACGGTAGTTTGCTGGATGCAGCCCGCTAGAGCAGTGCCATTAACCACAGAGACCACCAAAGGCTTGGATCGAGGCACCACAGGGATGTTGTGCTCAGAGACCAGTTGTTGGCTGATGAAGTTTCCAGCAGCACTGGGGTCCAAAAAGGCTTGGGTCCAAAAATGGTGTCTGTCAGTTGGGATCTAGACAGGAAAAGTTTTTTTGGATGGTGGAGAGGTAGTAGTTTTGTCTAGGGAGTCTTCTCCCAATTTCCCTAGGCACTGGCGTTTTGAGGCCTTCAAAGAACAATTGAGCTTGAAGTGGCCCTCCCAAGCACAATTCAAACAGGTTCTGAAGCCTGCGACGGGCCCGCTCTTCAGGGGTAAGTCGAGCACGGTCCACTTGCATAGGCTCTACTGTAGGGAGAAGAGGTCTTTGGAAGGTGGGAGCCAATTTATTAGGTTGCCGGACTCGCTCCTCGAAGCAGATAATAATCTGAATGCAGAGAGACACCAAGTCATCAAAAGAAGTGGGAAGGTCACGACCAGCAACCTCATCTTTATTATGGCCTTAGAGCCCCTGCCAGAAAACTGACACAGGGGAGTCATTGTTCCAATTCAATTCGGATGCCAAGGTTCATAAATTTACTGCATAATGGCCTACCGAGAAGAAAGCTTGATGTAGGCCCAATATTGGGGGACCCAGAAGAGGCCCGGCCAGGTTCATCAAAGACCTTGCAGAAGGTCTGTAGGAAGGCATCGAAGTCCTCCAAAATTGGTTTGCCCTTTTCCCAGAGGGGCGAAGCCCAAGCAAGGGCCTCTCCCGACAACAAGGAGATGAAGAATGCCACCTTGGTTTGCTCTGTGGGAAAATTCCAGGGCTGCAATTCCAGCTGTATTCGGAATTGGTTAATGAACCCCCGACAGAGCTTGGGGTCACCGGAGTAGTGGGAGGCAGCAGAAATCCGAAGTGCAGAGTAAGACGGCATGTTGGTTGAAGCTGTAGCAGGTACAGGAATTCCAGGTACAGGGGCTGGAGTTGCAGTCGCAGAGGTAGGAGACTGGTTGATGGCAGATTTGAGCTCATTCAGACGTTTATCACACCTCTGGAGGAAGTCTTTAACTTTAATCTCAAGAGACTCCTGTTTCAGAATCTGCTGTTACGGAAAGATAGTGGACCCTCTGTGTCACCAGTTTGGTAAGTGGATACGTGCACAGGGCGCAGAGTCTAAGCAGCTGCCGGTCTTCACCAGAGCCTCTGGAGGTGAGGGTGTTGCGGTACGGCAGGTGACTGCTAACAAGCTGGAACATAAACATAGTGCCAAAGGGAAATCCAAGAGAGTATACGGGCAAGCCAAAAGGTCAGGGCAGGCAGCAAACAAGGTTGGTCAGGAAACAGGCAAGAGGTCAGGACGGGGAGCAGACAAGCGTATTCAGGAAACAAGCCGGGGTCAGTACACAAAGGAGCAGGAGAAACAAACAACAGGAACCTGGAAGCAGAGCCAAAGGAACTCCTTGTTCAGGCAACTTCCTATTGCCCTTCACTTCCTTTAAAAGGGCAGGGCCTGTGATGAATAGAGCCATGTGATCTGCTGCATCATACTCCACCACTAGAGGGAGTCCAGGAGACTAGAGGTTGGTGGTGTTCACAACTCCACCATCAGCGGGAGCACGTCAGACTTGGTAAATTAAGCTATCCCCTCCGGCAAGTTGCTTTCCATCATGCAAAAACAAATAATGCACTGACTGCCCCATCCCAGCTACCTTCAAATCAGCAATAAGGTGATATTTTCACTATGACTCCTGCTTTCCACATATGGTTCTTTTGGTGGTGAAAACATTTCTGAGGTGCTATCCTGGCTCCCTTTCATAACCCATACAATGGGAAAACTGTACCTAATACCTAACATTAACAATCCACAATATAGATCCTGTATAGAGACAATAGATTGTGAGCTCCTTTGAGGGACAGTTAGTGACACGACTATGGACTATGTACAGCGCTGCATAATATGATGGCGCTATATAAATACTGTGTAATAATAATAATAATAATAATAATATGGATACATTACATACTTATCTTATTTCTCGGCCTTTTTGAAGGATAGATTCACAGGAGGTTTATATAGAATAACTTTGTTTCTTATATATTTGTAATGTATATGCGGTGTATAATCACGTTGAGATGTATTAGGTATACTTGTTACTCAGTATGCCTACATCTCAGGACGTGCATGGGAACATCAAGGGCACAACCATGAATAAGACATGGATCTTATAATGGAAGATATATGCTAATATGATGTGAACAATATATTATATATTCTTCTATTAATAATACTTACTCCTTCAATGTACTTCCATCATCAGTATTTGACATTGATGCATATATATATTATTATGGTTATTTATTGTTTTTAAGATAGTATTAAAAGTACCTAAGAGGATGTCAAACATATATGATGAATATGGGATGATTATATGTACTATGTATTTAGGTATATGCAGTAACTGAATGTATATTGACAAATTTATATCTCTACTAGTCTCTACTATATCTCGCACTACTTTCACACTCTTACCCACATCTTCTATGTAAAGTGCAAAAGTAAGTGTAACTTTGGAAATAGTTTATAACTCTATAGTATTCCAAAAAATCCTAAAAACATATATTTCTACCATTCTTAGTTATCCTTTAGGATATGGACAATCTCTTCTTTTATAATTACTGATTGCATAATATCATATGAATAATATCTCACAAGAAAATATTCAACTGTCACAGGGATCAAATCCAACAACACCATCATGATTGGAATTCCAAAACAGCAGTCACCTAAAGTAAGTGTCTCTGCTATCACTTCATCCCCTTCATTTCTTGGAACCACCATGAAACTCACTATATAAATCTCTAATGTATCTTTTTCCTTTATTCAGAGTTTCTTATATATTGTACCACACAATTCCCTTGTCAACTGATTCATACTGAGAATACTGAGTCATACTAATTCTATGCGTTCTTCTTCCTCAAACAATCTTACTACTGGAAACTAAGTAGGTAAGCAATAATCTAATTGTAAATATATTATTTGTATTATTATATGTAGCTTTAATCATCAGCAGTTATCATATGTTAGAATTTGACTCTCTGGTCTGATTTGTTATGAGATGTATCATGTAGATATTTGTAACACAAGGACTTTATATGTCATTTTTCAGTATTGGTCTCAAAAAATCCCCTGAGGAAGCCTTTATGGTGAAACACGTCGGGAAGTAAGAGACAAAAGGACAATACTCATTAAAGACCACCAATTGGAAGATGTTTATCTAACCGATTTCCCAGGATCCACTGTTCTTTTTTCTTTTCTTTTTCTAAATAGGAACAAGTATTTATTGTAGAATTTATACACCAGCAATTTTTCCCTATTATGGCATAAAAATGTATGCAGAATCAAAAGTGAACAGATCATAAAAATGGATTCGAACTGTTCCCATAGAGACCCTGATTTCTAAATTTGGCTAAAAAATGTCCAACAGGGTTTTGGACTGTTTCAAATGAACTCATGTGGAACCAAAGGAGCTAGAAACTACATTCTGTGAACAATGTGTTCTACAATTAAAGCCCGACTTAGGTCATTTTCTTAAATAATAAAAAAAAGGCCCCACAGGCAGTGATTGAAATTAAAATGCACTTTTGTCTGCAATACCCATTTTCCTTTCCAGTGCCATCCGCTGCATTACCTTTTCTGTTCCACGAGATATCCTCAGTCTTCCAGGCTGAATGAGACAGGTGTAATGGATCTGTCATAGCAACATGTATCCCTTGTAGGAAGATGAAACACTGTAGATTCAAAAAGCAGCCTTTGTTAATCGATCCAAGAGAAAAATGTTTACATACTTGGCTGCGTCAGACCCTGGTTTTTAGTCTTAGATGTTCTTTAAGTGGCATTTTCCTGTCATAATATCTTTTTTTGTTCCTGTCCACTTGGAAGTTTAGTGTGTCCCCATCCATTATTAAATGCTTCAGCTCACCCTGTTCCATATACAAACACATAAAGTAAAATAAACTCTAGCAGGGGTGGGGGGAACTCCTCATAATGGGCAAATCAGGAATACAGACCCAGGAGCCCGGTGCAAGGATAGTGAGGACACCTCATAATGAGCACATCAGTTGTACAGAGCCAGGAACTCTGTGCAGGTTATGGTAATAACATCTCAAAAAAGCACAGTAGGTATACAGGTTTATAGCACAAGGATAGTAATAAACTCCCACAATTTGAACAAAAATTATGCAGAAAACAGTACAAAGATGGTGGGAACCCCTCATAATGAGCAAAACAGGTGTCCAAACCTAAAAGTTCAAGGCAAAGAGCTGTTTTACCTGCCAAATGATTAGAATTTTATTCTAATCACCTCCAAGGTTAAAACAGCTCTGCCATGAAGCACAGTCCGGTTTATTATACTATTTAAAGCTAAGAAATACAGTGGTCTTTTCATCTTTAGTCTTCAGGACAGTTAAAGAACGGCGGAAGATTAATGATGTCATACGTTGTATACTATGTTTCTTCTCCTTTCCACATACGCCTAATTAATATATTTGCATGCTCCACATCTGACTGGTTTGTCCTGCTCTTCTCTCCTAACTCTAAAGTCTCAATTCAGTTGCTTACTTTGTTCAAATCAAATAATAATATAATAATGAATACAAAACTTCAACTCATCTTGAAAGCAAGAGCCCACTTCAAAGTTTGGATTACAGTAATTTTTTAATATGTGTCATTTTTTAATATGCCAATTTACTTTGCAAATCAATACAGCAATATATGGGAAATCACTAATTTGAATAATTTTCCTTGTTGTCATGGATTTGTCACTGCTCTGTAAACAACCCCTGAACAATAAATGCAAATCATCTCACCTGATCCATTACAATGCTAATCATAAATCATGAGCCTATGCGTTTTCATCATGCATGTAACTTGTCCTGTGTGTATACTCTGGTACAAACAACATATGTATTTACTTATCATAAAATACATTTTTGCCTTTGCAACATTCACCTAATTCAGGAAAGCCATTTGTTATCCAGAAAAGGCCCTGATGGGAGAGAAAAAAGAAATGTGTCCTATCTCCTATCTCAGCTGTTTGGCTGCTATGATGTGATCTCATGAGAACTGACAATCTAGTCTAATGACAGACTTTAGCTGGTTGGGAAGAAGCTGTAGGCAGGTGTCAGCTTCTGTATTGTGACCCAATTTTGGGTAGCCACCCAAAAACATCCAGTTGCTTTATGAAAACTGCCAAGTGCTTTTTTATCGTAATAGTAATGCTGCTCTCACTTCCTATTTGTGTTCCAAATAGCATTCATTTTTATTTTTTGTTCATATAATGGATGCAGATAGAAAAAAACTAGGTGGTCTGTCAGGTGGATACATATGACACCACCTAAATAGAGATGGTTGGGTCTACATATCCATTGGTAAAAGGATAACATCAAAGCAAATCTTATTTTGGGCTCCCTACGTGACCTGAGTGCATACTAATCCTACTCCTCTCCCTTATCCTCATCTAGCAGACACCCATAATCTCCCTGACAAAGTGAGTAAAAGAGTTTGGAGATGCTGTAAGGAATCGTATATTGCCTGCATGTTTGCTATTTGGTAGCAAATGTTTTCAATCCTGGTCGAGATTTGTTCAGGTTTGCCGCATCACCCAGCTTCACTGTGTGTATTTTCTCCAGCCTTGGAGAGCTTTAATAAATCAGGCCCATTATGTACCAGTGCATCCGACTCTGCCAAGTAGTGCCACGGAGTGCCAGGAACTAACTGATACCCTAATTCAAATTTGTGGGAAGATCCCCAGGGGCACCATACACTACTTAGAAGCATGCCCAGATCTTGTGGAGGGTGCATACATTTTTGTGACAGAATTCCTGCAAGTTCAATCATTCTCTGAATTTACTTTTTATTTTTTTTCTAATTTGATTCTGAGTCTAGCCCTTAGATGCTTAATGATTTTGGTTTTCATTGACCATTCTTATGTCATTTTGTTCTAAATAAATTTTACAATGTATTTTCATAAAGATTGTCAATTTGAGAATTTTGGTCATCAAAGTATGCTTAGAGTCAAATGTGAGGCCATCTGTGCAATGGAAGCTTGGCCTGAATCGGATCATGAACAAGGATCTCAAACACATTGGAAAACCTATATAATAGGTAAAATACCAAGCAATCAAGATGTTGCAATAGCCCAGTCAAAGTCTAGACCTAAATCTGATTGAAATACTGTGGTGGGACCTTAAGAGAGCTATGCATAAATGAATGGCTCCAAATCTCAATAGACCCTATGAAATAAATTACTGTTGTGAAGATGAACTGGGCAAAGTTCTGTCACTATGAGGTTAGAGATTGATAAACTCATAAAGAAAACAATTACTTATTGCTGCTACAAGCTACTGAATCATGGGGTGTACTTAGTTTTTTATACATGGCTTTTCCATTTTGGCTCCATTTTTAGTAAAAAAAAAAAAATGGCACAATGAAATTTCTTGAATGTACATTGCTGAGAGCTCAATATGGTCTATATGAGAGTAGCAGGATTAGCAGGTTTCCTGTACTTCACGGGACACCTATGCTAACCTGCCATTGGAAAACTCTCCATTTCATAATGCTTATTGTCTGGCTGTTATGGGAAGCCACAGACTTGAAAAGTATTGATACGAGAGGATAATGAGGATGACAAGGGCACCAGCATTCATACACATGACACAACTTATGTACTTTAATAGCTATTGATCAACAACCAAATTCAGTAGCTTACAATTGGTGGACCAATGCTTTCTGTAAAGATTCGCTTCTGAACCGATTGTTTTATCCCAATTGAAATCAAATTAAAAGTAAAATCTGCCCCCAGGTACCAGGCTCAAAAGCTTCCTGTAAATTTCACATTATTTTTTCACCTTAGAAGTTTTTTCAAACACTTGAAGCATTAAACTTGTTCCTACTTTTTTTTCTTTTTCACACATGGGATTCATTTCTGATAAAGAGATGGCTCACCAGAGCATGCTAGAAAAAAAACCCTGCAGACAAGGGTATAAAAAACAATGTGCATATAGCCACTGTTGTTGATTAAATACATAGAGTGTATAGGCTCACCCAATTTGCATTGCAAACAAGGCTTGAAATAAAATGTTTATAACATAGCATAACAAGTCTACAAAGTCAACATTCTTTAGAAACTGTTTCAGTTATGAAACATTGTATCCATCGATTGGTTTCATCCATCTTTTTAACATTTTAGTTTGTTTTATTTATTTTATTATTTATTTGGTAACATCTACTTGCTGGCTACCTCTTCCATTGACCCAGTTGGCTTGCCCTGTTGGCTTGACTATATTGGAATGTAATGTCAATGGAAGGACATGTTTCTGTCTTTGTAATAATGTTTTATTTCATGCATCATGGAGTGGGTAAAGAAGAAAATGCTCAGGAATTTTGCAGTCTGTGTCCCTACTGGGGAAAATCACTTTCTCTTTCCTGGCTTGAAAAAAATAACCTGCATGTGGGCTCATAGGGAACAGCAATAAGTCAGCAAAAACCAAGCAAAAGATAAAAACAACTAGTCTCTATTCACATTAGGCCAGCAGATAACCATTTCACTTTCAATAAAAATCATCACCCTCAATACACCAAAGATTGATTGTTTCACATATCTATTAATATAAGGGCATTTTTGGGTTTTTGACTAAACAATAAGCTAGTCCACAATATGAAACTATGATGTTGGCTCTAGGGTTTGTCTTTATAGTTTGTGATTTTTTTATTCTTTTGCAATCATGGGATTTTCAACATTATACACTAACCAAAACAATGGGTATGGGGGAAGTTTTCCAATAAGAAACATTTATTGACAACGATGAGGGAACTTTTCTTCACTCTAGAGTTTTATGATGGTGGCCAACCTTCTCTCCTAAATCTCGCAGGCCCCAGAAGCATGCAATGACCAACCCACAAGGCAAAAAGCACCTTCAGAGGGTTCAGCTTGTCTGTTCCTCCTGGCACAGATTTTCCTTTAGAAAAGAGGAGCTTATCAATCATTTTAGGTGTATATTCATTTTAGGTTTCCTTTCATTGTCCATTCACAGGTTAGGGAGGGACAAGACCTGTAAATGCTACTAAACTACAATAGAGAAAAAGTGGGTCCCCTGCAGTAAATCAACTTAAAGGGTGTTTATTTAGTTTGTTTATTTAACTATTAGCCTGGAATTCCTCATAAAGTAATTCTTCTAATCTTTGATGTATCTCTCTTTTTACTGCATTCCACAAAACTGGGGAAAACTTTGCACACCACTGAT
Organism: Pyxicephalus adspersus; assembly: GCF_032062135.1. NCBI lineage: Eukaryota > Metazoa > Chordata > Amphibia > Anura > Pyxicephalidae > Pyxicephalus > Pyxicephalus adspersus. Next base: position 6,721,479 of record NC_092861.1, on the reverse strand, counting down.
TATAAATACAGATGCTATCTATCTGCTCTTACCATTATTTTAGACAATCTACTGCTATACTAGCTACTGTTTGTAACACCAAAAAACAAGGGAATGGGAATGGTGCCTCTGTGGTACAAAATATTTATATACAATATATAAATATGGTACAATATATTCACTTTGCTTATGCATGACTTGATCTTTGTATGTTTGCTGGCTACTAATTCAGGAAGTTGTGGCAAATTATGTAGTTAAAAAATACAACCAATCTCCAACTTGTTTGGAGAGGAGGATCATTAACATTCGCACAAACCCTCCAGTGGTGCTGCTTTATTCTTAATATTCGTGAATTACTGCATTTATCAGCAACTCCACAATATGTAGAATGACCTGGCAAAGTCTCGCTCAAAATGTTTGCTGTTGCTGTTCTTGTTTATACCCAAAAACTGAAGAACCTGTGAAAGGTCACATTGATGTAAGTAGAAACCATAAGTTATATCTGGTAAATTACACATCACTTTGATGAGACAAAGATTCCACTAGGGTGTTGCATGTTCCATGTTTTGGTGGACGACCCAATACAGCCATTGTCTGAGTCTCCCAATGGAGTAAGATGACATTATTAAGCCATGTGAGAGATTTAGTTCCACTAGTATGCTATAAAGGTACCCTGATTCTTCTTCTAATTAAATGAACCTAGTAAAGTTCCTGACAAAGCCCCCTAAAGAAACAGGATGAACTCAGCAGGACAGTTTAATGAACCTAGTAGACTTTCTGACAAATCCTTCTAAAAAAGTAAAATGCACCCAGTGTTTCTCAACCAGGCTTCAGTGAAACCCTATGATTCCTCCGGAGGTTGCTAGGGGATACTTGAGCAATGAGCAGTTTGTAACTCTCAAGTCAGTTTACCTGATATCAATGGTCTTTTTGGCTATCTGTAAGGGTGGCAACCCTCCCACTAGCCAGCAATGTAAGAAGCATTCTTCCTACTGACCACCACACTAATATACTGTGAGCTGTGAATATAGTAATTATACCAGGAGTTCCCTGAAGACCTCAAAATTATTTTAGGGCTTTCCCCATGTTAAGAGGTTGGGAAACACCAATCTAACCAGTATGTAATGGAGCTCAGGTTTTTCATTTGGATAAGCCTAGTGCAGCTTTGACAGAGAATCAGGAAATTGCAAAACACCCTCATGAACTTATCTGGAAGATATATAATATATAATTTTTCTGCTCACGAGCACCTTCCAAAGTCTTGTAAATGGCCTCCCAGAATAATGGAGCCTGTGAGAACCATGTTTATATTAATTTATATGGTTTTGGAATGCAGTGTTCGACAAGCCATATATGTAATAAGGTCAGTTAGGAGTCCACACTCCTGTAGTGTATGTTATATGTTCAGAGCTCTTTGGATGTATGCTGGGGAAACCCAACAGGAGTCAGCATGGTTTACTATCTTGGGATGACCATACACTATAAAATCTGTTTGCTTTGTACTCCAATTACATAGATTTGGTAACTCTTTACAATTAGAATGTATAAAGTATGGACAACTTTAGCCTTACCAATGAACCCTTAGGTCAACCTAATACTTTAGAATTATGTTAATGTTTAGTAATGCACCATGCATAAGGTATTATATTGTGGTGTTATTTTAAAAAGTATCTAAATAGATTGTACATGCCTTCCTTGGTACTATTGCACCACTGTGCAATGTGGCTTGGTGCCTTTGGTTTGGATTGAGGTGCTCTAAAATATGTTGCCAACTCATTCAGAAGGAAAGCTCATACAGTATGTGTATATACCCTTAGCAGAATTTGTAGGATGTGGACCATGTTTAAGAACACATGCTTGATCAGACTAAACACATTTTAATTTGTTTCATATAGGCATATGAATAGATATCAGAGAAAAGCCCAGTCATTACAGCCCATCTTTGAGATTGTGCAAGCATGGTCAATAGTGAGAAGCTTGCCCAGGGCAATGATGTGCACCAGTTGCTGAAGCCACTACCTTAAGATAGGAAGTAGCTGAAAAAGACATGAGAATACCTTCATTTCCTAAATGGGTGAAAGTGGGAAACATATAAAGACATTATTAGATACAAAAAAATTGGCAACATGGTAGCTAAACATTCTGGCAGTTACAGCACTCAGTTTTTAATCTGCGACATGATACTATCTGAATAACGTTTGTGTGTTTACTTTTTGTATGACACTCCAGTTTCCTTCTAAAGCATTCTGCTTGGTTATTTGGCCTTAGCTTCTAGCCATTAAACCTTTGCTATGCTTATTAGATTGTGAAATCTTCTCAGGGACAGGTGGTGACATGGTTATGAAGCCTGTATGGTATGTGAAATGTTGGTTATATTCAGAATGGTACCTCAACACACCATGGTAATGGACTAAAGCATTTTCTACCCCAAGCAGTCTTTTTAAATAAATGGTCTGCTTTATGCAACAACAGGCATTATTATGTGCGCGTTCACAGCATTATAGCATTAATGTGTCCTTTATATCTACCTAAAGTTCAGCTTTAACAGGACAATGTTAAATGTAATGTGATCCTTATGTACAACATATTACCATCCAGTAAGCTAATAAAGGCTGATTTACATGTGTAGTAAATGGAAATTAGCACATGGGTACACAGTAATGTAAAATCAATAATACAGGGGACTTTTATTATATATGAAGACAATAGGATCTAGATCACATTTTTTTGAGTTTAAAGTGTGTCATTAGTATATGTTTTATCAGGTTCTCATTGCTGTTCTAATTGGCCTCTGGAGTAAAAAGGTAATGTCCTATTTATTGTGAAAGAAATGCTATTTCCAACACCTTCCCCACTCCCCATCATATATCTGAGCTCACCAGCTCTCCTCAGATGTGGTGGGGACATCCACTTTTTTCCTTATTTTGTTTTTTCTAAATTTTAAACCAGTAAACCTGTCAGCTTTTATTGTGCAATACACGATCGCCTAAAATTGTGACTTGACAGACCCTTAAATGTAGAGGGGACAGGCGATTTTAAATACACTCACCTGTCCCAGTTTCGTCATGGGCGTCTCAGTCTCATTTTGCTCCTCTTCCAGGTTACCGATCTTTAAAAATTTTGATTAGTCTGCCTGGGATGATGTGCATGAGCACAGGAGTTCATTCAGTCCTAGTAGCCCAGGGGGAAGCCTAAATCTTCTTCATATCCCTGCATGTGCAGCTTAGCATCTTGATATATTTTTTTTTTAAAAAAAAAAAGGTATATATGTATTACTTTATCTTTTATTGTATCTGAAATAAAAGCAAGAAAAAACATTTTTTGCAACCTAACAGTACTTAGATGTGTCGGGGTTTTTTGTTTTCAGGCTAAGAACATTTTTATTGAGTACAGAAAAAGTTATTTGATTTTGCTAGAAAGATGTTGCTACTGGGCTTTAAGGCTTTTTTTTTTTTGCATTGGTCTGTCAATTCTGTCAAATTCAGGAGTAGTCCTAAACTATCAGTATATAAAGAGGTCCATATTAGACATAGGAATGTGCAAATTAGATAATTGGACTGGTCCATAAAAGGTGAACATGCGCAGAAGTGGACGAAATATGAAACCCGTAAAATGTCTAACCAATTATATATAGGAGGTTCTTCACTTTTGTTTACTGATGACTCTGTTTTATGGCTACTCAAGGATGGAAGTTTGTCAACATTTAAATATACAACCACTGCATTGCTCAGAGATGAGGGAGGATATTTACATTTTCTCAAACTCCTTACTAGCACTAAACTCTCTGTAGTATCAATGACTTTCGGCATTTGTCGATAACCCTGCGAACCATACAATGTACTGGCTAAAGGCTTCGCCAACATGTCTGCTACTGCTGTTGTCGATATTAAATTTTCAAACTCAAAATACAGAAGAACTTGTGAAGGATCATGCTACTGATGTAAGTAACTATGTTTGATGCTTGCCTTTTTATGGTTGGGCTTCAAAGAATCCCAATCCTATAGGAGTCTGGGAACAGCGGACAGGGATGCCACTTAACTTACTTTGCCTTAATATTACAAAATTACTATTATTAATAATAATAATAATAATAATTACTAATATTATTTTATTGAGGTCCTTTGCCTCTTGCTTCTACCTTTCCCTTCCACTTATTGAACTGAACAGACTATGTCATATGGGTGTCTAGAGAGGCTGGAGTAAGTCATGGTTGGACCTGGTGTTGCTACATGATAGCAATCTGGAGTTGAGAGATGGAAAATACCTAGGCAAAGGGCTTCAAATAACAGTAGGGTAGGTATGGGTGTAATTGGTTTGAATAAACCATACTTTGGCAGTGCTCTGCGACAAAGCCCACTCCACCACCATGTTTTGTTACTAATCCTAGGAATGTGGATGAAGTATAGATGACTGTATGATAATGCAGGAGGTAAAACAGCATCAGATAATTTGAGCCTAGGACCTAAGAAGGAAATGAAGTTGCAAAACAAATCATATATATGAGTGTGTTTATTGCAAAGAGAATTGACATTCCATAGAACCCCAAGTTAATATAAATTATAATATATCTTAACTCCAGAACTGGAGAGGATGTTTCTCTTTTAGATGCTTTTTTACTCCCTACTGTCCATCCATTTGGGTGGATATACAAATACAAAGCCCTGGAAAATGTAGTATTTAACTACTTTTTAGCACATTTTTAGATTGCTTTATTAAAAAGATGGCTGCTTTTGTAGAAACTGTGTTTTAAAGTTAAGAAAACAGATTGTTCCAGATCCAGGGAACATCCGATTGCCTCGTGGGATCAGGAATTATTTTTTTTAACCTATTAGAGCAAATTTAACCATGTTTATAATTTTTTTTTACCTTCCTCTGACCTTATTATGTCTATAGGATTTTATCTGGCATATATTATTTTCCCTAGTGGTTTATGTATACTAAAATTGATTTTAACTAATAAAAAGTTATTTTGTGCTAAACCTTTATCCAACCTCTTAATAATTCCATTTGTTATTTTGAAAAGGAAATATAAGGGAAACAAAGTAGTAACAAAATTTTTTTTAGCCAACAATTTATGTATTTATTTTGTATAGTCTGCAAAATGTGGGTGTGGCAGAAGTGTATCATTTACTCACATACTATAGGCAAAAAGGTGCCCCACTTCCCAATCTTCAAAAGTAGGGATGTATAGTACCAGAGTAAATGAAGAATGAGAGGAAGGTATATGTTTATAGGGCTTGGGAAATGTTTAAAAGCTTGAATTGTGGGTGCTAGAAGATGTGGGGTAGTCTGAGTACAGAAGGTTCTAATGTAGGAATTGGTTGAATTGATATGGAAACTGTGTGAGAGGTGCTTGGATTTGGGGAATATTTCATCAGCAGTGGTAAAGATGTGAATGAGTGAGAACAGAGTGAGATTAAAATGTGTCAAGTAATTGCTTGGAGTCTAAAAAGGGAGATAATGAGCACATGAGAGAACAGAGGAGAGGTTAGCATGGAGGACATAATATAAACTATTTACCAACAATAGTGGCTTTTGGTAGGTAGCTGTTGGTAGTGATGTTGGTACCAAAAGTAGGCGTTTGCAATGTTCTGAAGGATATTGTTATAATGGAAAACAAAATGAGGGTGAAGAAGATTGGAACAAACATATTTGCATATAATAGGGAAGGTAGCAGTCCACTGTGGGTTAAACAGCTAGATCTAGTTAAATTATTCTAGTTCACTTCTGATTTTATTTGACACATATACAATCTGCGTTCTTCTTAACAAACATTCACTGTATAAACTGAAAAATGTACTAATTTTCAACTAATACTTGTATTTCTTGGTTGAGCCCCAGAAACAGCATTTTGATGTCACCCACGTTTGATATTAGATTAAGGTCAGTGGCTTGGGCTGGCCACTATTACGTTAGTCTTATCAGTCTGGAACCGAGACGTTTCTCGTTTACTGGTGTGCTTGGGGTCATTGTCATTTCCACTCCAACATGACTTTCTTCAAGTATTTTATTGTATTCAAACAGGGTCCCTGGTATGTGTTGAATAGATCCAACACCATAGTGTGCGAAACATTCACATATCATGATGCTTGCGCCATCATGCTTCACTGTCTTCACTGAATTCAGTGTTTGGGGTCCTCTGACAAACTGTCTGCAGCCCCTAGACCCAAAAAGAACAATCTTACTTTCATCAGTCCATAAAATGTTGCATCATTTCTCTTTAAGCCAGTCAATGTTTTCTTTGGCAACCCTTAACCTCTTCAGCACATGTCTTTTTTTCAACTTTGGGACTTTGCGGGGGTTTCTTGTCAGCGTCTTATAATTGTAACAGTACTCACAGGTAACTTTAGACATTCTTTGATCTTCCTTGAGCTGATCATTAGCTGAGTCTTTGCCATTTTGGATATTCTTGTATGCATTTAAAAAGTAGTTTTCCGTTTAGTTCCACGTCTTTCAGGTTTTGGTTGCCGTTTTAAAGCATTTCAGATTATTTTGAGTGAGCATTGTCTGCACACTTTTATATTTTCCCCTCCCCATTCAACTTCTTTATCAAAGTATGCTGTTCTTTTCAATAATGACTGAAACGACCCATTTTACTCAGATGTTTACAGGGCACTATAACCAGCATGTAAAACATTGTTGACTTCCTTCCTTAAATAAGAGCTGGTATCAACACTTGTTTTTTCACATAATGAATGATTCACTAATTGAATTCCACACTGCTATTATTTTGCATCATTTCAATCAATGTTTCAATTGCACAAAATTCGCAGCATGCACTTCACGACTGTTGGGTCTGTTGATTTTCTATGACTCTACCTACCAGTAAATTATTTGCCAAGTAGAAATATAATGTCTACCAAAAACTGTGATTAATCAGGTTAGTGATGCCAGACTGGTAAAATTCCACTATGTGCATATATTACATTATGCCTAATATGCTCAATATCAAACAAAAATTCCAGCTGACTTATTTTTGGATGCTATTCAAGGGACATCACCTGTTTTTTTTTGCAATAAACAACCTGTCTGCTCACAATTGTTTATCTTTTTTTTTTAGCTACACTTTAAAATAGAATCCCCCAGTGGCATAAATAGGGTGTTACTGTTACTAAAGGATCTGTTTGACTCACTTCCATCATCAAGCATTGTTTGTTGTCTTAGGCAAAAACACAGTGGCCATTCAGAGAATCACATTGGACTCACATTGGACACACATTGAAGTTAATGGCATCATCTAGTGGTATCCAGCAGAATCACACCAAACTAATTCAGGCATCTAAGTGTAGGCATCTGGTACAACAGAGAACAGACAGGGGAACTGTGATGACAGCTTAAAATTGGTGCTATCCCAGAGAAAAATGGGACATTTAGGAGCTATGCCCTGTACAAATATTCTTGTGAGCAACTGTAACATTAGTGTTTGCAAAAAGCCCTCTAGGTACTACTTACATTGTCCACATCAGTTATGATAATGGCTTTGTTCCTACATCACCTGACGCAGTGGCGAGGTCGGGTGATGTAGATTGGGAAATAAACCTTTTCTTGAAAGAGCTCCTTCATGCCCGAGCATCAGAAAGAGCAGCCAAGAGCCACCCGGGATACCTACGCCACACATCCCGGGAGGCTCTTTGCGCTTCCATTCATTCTTGATTGCCTAGGCCAGTGATTTTCATCCACTGTGCCACAGCATATCAGTGTGCTGTGAGAGATCTTCAGGTGTACCGTGGGAAATTATCCAACTACCATTGTTGAGTGTCTGTGCTGTAGTGACTGGAAGAACAATGTAATACTCTTTCATGTCAGTGGGTGGCAGTAGGTAGCTTAATTGCCTTGTTTATTCTTAGAGACAAGAGAATTAGCTACAGTGTCATTTTGCAACATTTTTGATTTGTGGTGTGCCGCTGAATTTTTCCAATGTAAAAAATGTGCCCACTTAGCTATAGTGTCATTTTGTAACATTTTTGATTTGTGGAGTGCCGCAGGATTTTTTCAATGTAAAAAATGTGCCGTGGCTCAAAAAAGGTTTAAAAACACTGACCAAGGCAATCAAGATTTAAAGGGGGTGGTGTTGCACCCTTTTTTAATAAAAAAAACTTAAACAGAACACAGCTAGAATGTTTACATTATATAAAAGGGTTGTCTACCCTTCGGTACGCTTTAACTTCTTTACCACGTTTTACTGTACGTGGAAGAGTGTCCCTAAAATGTCAGGAAAATGTTAGAATGGCTCCAGAGAAAAGAAAGTGTTAGTTGATGAATAGGTTTTTAGGAAAAAACCAGGTTCTTTTGGGCCCTGGAGCCGGACAAGGGAAGTGAAGGGTGGGTTCCTTGGCCCAACCCAACCCTGATTTGGGATATAGCCACCTGTACTCAGATGCAAGGGGAGGAATTGATCAGCAGGAGGCTGACGGAAGTGATCAGCAGGAGGCTGAGAGAGAGCCAGAGTAGATTCCAGGTTGAGCGAGAGCCAGAGTGGATTCTAGGCCAGCCATGAAACAGTACTACAAAGTTGTGAGTTAACAGTACTGATACATATTGTGTTGGGAAGAGAGGGCACCAAGTAAGGTAGCCAGATGCCCAGCCGGCCTACTGTTTGTTTTGTTAAAAAGTTGTCGAGTGTGTGCTGTAACACCTGGCTAAAATAAATATTGCTGTTATTTTGGACTTTTGGAGTCTGCTGCCTGTTATCTTCCCTGTAAGCATCCTGGTAACATGAGAAACCCCCAGTAATATATCACATTTGTCACAGCAATATAAAGCTGCGTACACACTTCCAATTTTTATCGTTCAAAATGAACGACGAACGAACGACGAACGATTGATTGGGCAAAAATCGTTCGTAAAAAAAGTAACCAACTACGCCGACGAACGAGGAAAGTCGTTGGAAATGAACGACCGGACCGGCGGATCGGATTGGACGACGATCGTTGACCATCGTTCGTGTGTACGATCGTTCATTGATCGTCCATGGTCTGAGCATGCGTGATGAACGAACGTTCCTGTGGTGCACGTAACTTCCTGTATCGTTCAAACGATCGCATCTATTGTGTGTACAATATCTACGAACGATCGTGTCGTTATCTGTATGTACAGAATCGGTGCTATACGATCGTTCGCAGATATCGTGCAGGATCGTTCGTCGTTCGTTTACCAACGATAATAATTGGAAGTGTGTACGTAGCTTAAGCTGTAATCCATGTCAAAACATTCTCCTAACATTTTCTACCACTGTTCAGTTGAATATAGAAGCTAATAATTAAATATTTATTTTTTTTTACATTTGCTAAAAAAAAGAAGTTTTACTTTTTTAAAAGGTTTTTTTTATACAATACAACAATAAATAAAAAGACAGAGCTTCCTGTAACCCACAAGAGACATTTAAATCCATAAAAAGCAGGAAAACCTAAAGCCTTCCTATATTGATTGCTTTTCATCAAAATGGTTAATTTTCATCAAAAATCTCTGACTTTTTTCTAAAATGTAGGAAAAAAATAGTAAGTATGGGTGCTGGTAATGCCAAGTATATTTATTAATATCATTGTGCATATGATGTGTGAAGTTAGGGGGATTGGACCAATGCTAGACATTGTAGCACAAGTCCATTATATTTAGGTTCAAACAACTCAAAACCTTAGCAGAAAGGAACAAAAAGCATCTTCATCTCAGCAGTAAGCAACATAAACAGATTCAGCAATCAGCATAACACAAACAACATTGGCAATAAGTCCTGCAAAGTTTAGTAACTCCACAGTCTGGCAGCTATGCCAGGAGGGCACCTGGTTTTCTCAGAACGCAGTGTCAGTCTTTAATCTAGCACCAAGGAGCTGCTTCCTATTGCTTCTAATAGTCCCACACCTTTCTCCAAGACTGCCCTACCCCATACTTCTAACTGCCCTAGACATAGTTATCAGACCAGTCTAAAAACTGGGCATGTACTGCTGTGGGATAGGAAGGTTCATTCAGATCCTTCCCCCCTATTCCACAGTCCTGGCCCTGTAATAAAGTAGTCAAACAGCAACCGCAGGTCGCCATCCAAGCTTTCCCAGACTCTTTCTGCAGTAGGCAACCTGTACTCAGAAGGTCCATGACCTAAAGCAGAGAAAAATATATCTGCTACATAAAAGGAGCTGGAAGAACACTGTGCTATTCAGGACCCACCTCTGGAGTTCGGTACAGGTGTTAAAAAAATAAAGATATTATTACTGTATGGCTCCTAGATGTTTACACCTACAGAACATTTGTGACACTATTTCAAAACCAGGGGCATTGATTTATTAATAACTTGACCTACTTTGTAGCTTTATTAACCTGCACTCTTCTGCAGTGGCTTCTCATGAGATTAATCTGTATCACAAATGCCAGAGGCAAATTTTGTGGTCAGGAGTTAGAAGTACGAGACCTGACTTGCGTTGGTATTCTTTATAATCCCAAAGGTGTTCAGTAGGGTTCACAGGTAAGGGCTATATGCTATGGAGTTTTACATGGGGCACAGTCATGCTAGAACTGAAAAGGACCTTCCCCAAACGGTTACCATAAGAGCTTAGTTGTATGAGATACCTTCCTATGATATTGTGACATTAGCATGGAAGGAGGGGGTAACATATTTTTAGGGGTTGAAGGTCTGGTGGCAACATACAGTGCAGATATTACTGTTCCATTTCTTGAATGCAGTGACAGTTCTTGGGTGCGGTGCAGTGACTTTCTTTGTTCTGCAATATTTTAATGAATAATGCCCACAAAGAAGAATGTGAGATGCAATAGGCTGCACTGCAAAAAACACAGAAAAACTTATTTTTTAAGTTGATATACATTGTAACCCGTTCACTCACACCGCAATCTGGCTCACTGCAATTGTGGTGCAGTGCAGTACAAACCAAAAATGAGGTGTAACTTGATTCCTAAATTTGATGTATGCAAATTTGCTATTGATGTCATCTTATATTTATGCTTTACAGGTGGTCTACAGCTTCTATGATGAAAATGTCAATTATTCAGAAATTGATAAGGGAAGAATCAAGAGAGCAGGTAAGAAAATCTCAGATGGGTTGTGTTTATTAATATGAACAAATCAACTTATTTTTTATTGGATGTGAGGATGTTTAGATTGCTAGATGTTGGTATTTTTATGACTATGCACTGCAGGTATTGGTGGTGCACTGGTGTATTCAAAATAAAATCCAAGAATTTGGCTATGACTGTTATTTTTAAAAGTATGTTATATTTTTTCCATGAGGATAAACTAACAAAATGCAATTGTCAACAAGGGGGAAGTTAAGCTCTGGATAGAGAAAAACAAAATGTGAAATAATTAGCAAACTTTTACTTTTAAGGCAGCAACCACACGATCTGTATCTTGCTGCATAACATAGGAGAGCAATCAACCCAAACTAAAAAAAGTATATTCATATATATATATAATCGTATATATTCAATGTATTAAGAGACCACAGATAGCACAGCAGTGTAAAATTGTCAAACAGCAAGGCTAGGCCTAAATTTACTAGAGATAAAGAGCACAGGTTGGGGCTTTTTTATTACAATGAATGGCTAATTGTATTTTAATCTATAGGGTGGGGGTGTGGTATGTGAGATATATAGGTACACATTGTTTCATTTAGTTTTAGTTTTCATTCAAAGATGCAAAACGGGTCCAGGTAATTAGTAAATGCTCTAATATAAGTATACAATATTTAAATTATTCTAAATAGAATAAAAATAAATAAAATATTTAATAGGGATATCCTTTTAATAACAATGCAACCATTTTGGCCTGCAAAAAATGGGAAAGAAAGAAGTTTACTGTAGCTGTCTTTATTTTCACTAATGACTAATTGTCAAGTGTGTCTCCAGCCAAAATGTCTAACACATTTTTATTTTTTTTTTCTACAATTTTGAAATCAACTACAACAACACTGAATACAACTACATCAGTTTTATCACAATTGTGTTTTCCGAGTAAGTATTATTTTATTTTGCATGTAATTCTTTGCTGGTTGTATACTTTAATGTTCCAAATATTTTGTACTAAAGTGTTGCCAATCAGGGTGAGGGGCAAATTGTCTATAAAATGAAACTCCACCCAATATATATATATATATATATATATATATATATATATATATATATATATATATATATATATATATATATATATATATATATATATATATATATATATATATATATATATATGTATATAGGCCGCTACAACTTTACAATTTCAGCTTACCTGTAGAGCCAAGATTAGCCTTTTACCACTTTGTTGGGAGGGGTTAAGGTCTACACTCCAAGGGAACAAAAAGTAACACAAGACACAGTAGGGTATAGAACTCTGTTCCACCTCACCAAAGTAGGATAGTTTTTACTACTACAGCTGCTTCTATATTACAACAGTAATTACATTACTGCTCCTGAAAACAGGCTTAATGTGTTTCACAGAACATATTGTTCATATCAGACCTATATCACAAATGATTGATGTGAATCTAGAATACATGAAAAAAATACAAAGTGAACACAAAGCATAATCTAAAGAACCCCAAAATTACTAAAAAATACTATAGTGATAAATCCTAAAAAACGAGCATTATATGTAGTGCCAGAAACAGCCTCTTCGACATGTTAATCAAATGTTTCCAGCCACAGTGTCTGTATGAGGGCAAGGAGTTAGAATATCAGATGGCGAGACAGTATCATCTATCTGTCATGTCCCAAAGTGTAATTCTACTAAATTCTAGACCCAATGAATTACAAGGTCAAGAAACTTCCCCTTTGGCCAGAATTATCTGATTTTGGAAGTGCTGTCTTCTGCAATTTTGAATGTGATGAATAGAATTTTCATTGTGGCATTAAGAGCTGTCAATCTCATTTGGTATATGTGAAGATAATCAAAGTGGGCTGAACAGTTGTCACTCCCAACTGGATGTCTGCCATCATTGTGGAGCGATAAATGTTTATTGAATTTAATTAGTTCTGAATGGGTGACCTGTTTAAGCCAAATGTTCGTGATGGCAAGCAATATTTGCACCACCTTAGCACCACCACCATCTCCAACAGCATAATTGAAGGTGTGACAATCATACACATGGATTCAGAATGGACCCAGGTTGTACATGATTTTTATATTTGGTTTAAGAAAACAATGCTAGGAATCTATCACAAAAATCATGGCAAGAGTTCTCCCTAGCCCCACCCGGCTCTTTTTTGTAACCACCCGGCTGTTTTTGGGTGGTTAATGAAGAGTTGGGTCACAATACAGAGGCTGACACCTACCTGCCAACCATTTCTTCCCACCCAGCTTAAAAAGATTTCTGGGTTGGGGACCAATGGCTATCTATACAGGACACCTAGATGTATTGTGATTGAAAAATGACAGTCGCATTATGAAAAAACAGTTGATTTCTTTGGAGGATAAACAATTTGTGAATGTTTATAAAGTGAAATCACAACTTTAAATGCAAATATACACAGAAAATGTTATCTCATTGTGGCACACAAATAAGGAGATACTGATGACTGGGTTTGGGGTGGTTCCAACCATTGATCTAAAAAGAAAGATGAAAAATGTTTACGAAGCCAGCAAGCAAAAATTGTATTAGGGAGATAATTTCTTTTTCTGCACCCTTAATGAGGTTGTTCTGTCAATATACATCTAGGGATATGTCCTTAAAAAAAGGAAGAAAAAAATAATAAAATAATTTTGGCTACATTAAAAAAAATCATACAAATTCTTTTTAGGAGAGGTAATGTCTCTTAAGTCATTAATGGTGCTAATAAATCACACAATGTTAGAATAGAAGAAATGAATACATAATTAGGATATAAAAATATATGATTTTTTATTTCTTTACAGCTACAACAATGACTACTACAACAACTACTTGTAAGTACATGTCCAGCAATAGCTTGTGGAGTTGGGCACGTGCCTATCAAATGACACTGACATGTTTTTTGGGAGGTCTGACTATAAATATTATAGAGGGTTAGATTAAAAAAAAATCAATGATTTTCCCTCACATGGGATCAGTGTCCAATTAAAATAATATAAATGTGGCCTCTTAACTCTTTCTCAAACTCTCCAGGGCAACTAAATCCAGCTGACCTAATTCTTGGAGGACCTCCTTGGCTCTCCCAGCACACAGGCTTCATACAGACTTTCTTGCATACAGACCTCACACAGACATTCTTTCTGAGCAAGACCCAGTTTTAGACTCTTTTATTGACTCTCTATCGCTTTTTTATCATCAGCCAGGTGCTTCATAGCCACCTTCAAATTCCGGCCTGGCAAAAGAATAGAGTATTTAGCCCAACCTTTCTATTCAAGACTTTCTAAAGATTTGAAATACTACAGCACAGCAATTATTTTATCCCCGTTTCCAGTTAAAACAAAGGAAATACTTTGAAGCCTCCAACCTTGGCATCCATCTACTCATCTCAAAAAAAAATATTACACTTGAGTAGGACATTTTTACAAAACCACCTTTCATTCCCTTTAATAGGAATATTATTTTAGTAGGAATAGACCCACTTAGGCCTGCAAATCGCTGTGGCTGTTTCTCACTAATGAATAACTGTCCTATTTCCTAAATTGTAGCCAAAATTACTTTTTCTTTTTTTTAATTTTTCCTTGCTGTCTGCCTAAAACATCAGCTACTACTACATCAACCACCACATCCACATCAACCACAACAACCACGGGAACTACGACTTCAACCACAACGACACCTACTTGTAAGTAAAATATTACTTTGTGTTTTAAGCAAGCTATTTCCTTTCAAAAGCTTTCCTAGTGTTAGCATTCAAAAGCATTAATCTGCTGGGTCACCTTTTGTGGTGGAGTGATGCTACAGTCGTAGCAGACAAAGCGCTGGCACCCAAGTAACAATTTACAGTGTTCCCCTGTATTACCCCAGCAGCTACATAAAAGGTTATGTACAAAGGTAGAGGCTAGGGTAGAAGAGCTGGGCTATCACAGAAAGTAAATAAACAAATCCCAAAGAAAGAGTTATGATGCACAAGGATGGAGACTTCTATGCCAGGTAATTGACTCTCCAACTGTAGTCTAATGGTGCATTACAAGTAGCCTTTTGGCTAGATGGAGGGTTTAGCATGCAGCACTCTCTGCCTAGCTTTTGGCTAGGAAGCCACTGATAGCCAAGACAGAGGGCTGCAAGGTCCAGCAGCCTAAAGAAGCCATGTAAAGGGGGAGAATAGGGAAACAGATCTGCCTTGGATTGACAGACTACCTGTATTTCCCTATATTTTGGCAGTAATACATAAAGCAGAGTGAATCAAAATACAATGTGTTCTTTTTTCTCATTTGATAAATGAACAAGAGACAGAAAGAATTTTTCTGTCTCTTGTTCATTTAAGAAGGAAGGGTTTATTACACATGCGGTAACCAGCAAAGAATGAAAATAGGTCCTGCAAAGAACCTACTGTGAGGGCATGAACATACATTGGACGAAACGGGTCACATAATGCTAAGGAAGTAATTAGAAATAATATTGGCAATATGGCATATAGATAATATAATACTCAGCTAAGGATAATTGTAACACACATTTAAGTGTTATTCATGCTCATGGAAAAAAAAAACTAGTTCAACCCTTTGTTTTACTAAATGTCCACAAACTAACATCTATAATTTGTTTTCTTACAGCTACAACGACTCCTAGTAAGTACATGAACACCATTTACCCTATGCATAAAGATTATGGCAGCACTACACACGTTACATTTAAAGTAGCTCCATATGTAGCATCAAACACACTGCTACTTACTACATTACCTATTTTTAACCTCCTGGGCATTTCACTGATATCTTGATTTCTGTACCAAAAGCGCTACACTGTTTTTCATGAATTTTTTTTTTATTAAATTGTAGACCTGTAACTTACAGAAATATGTCCAAACAAGGCTCTAGTAGATATTCTGAATATAATAAAGTTTGAAACACAATCATGTAAAAAAAATAAATAAAATTAAATAAAAAACACAAAAATCACCTTAAACAAGAATGCATAAATAATTAAAAAATACTGAAAATGCAATAATTCTGTATACTGTATAGTATTATATTTTTGTAGTGTGGTAAATTTTAAGTCCAACCTCACATAAATATAGACAAAACCACATAAATATATTTTGTATTATTTTGTATTGGATTGGATACAGGACTTTGTATTGAATCCAATACAAAATATATGAATTTCCTGGTACGACCCCCGTCAACAGGCGTATGCACTGACATCATCAGGAATCGCAGAGGGACGCGTACGGGAACGCCGAGTGTTCTAATTCTTTGCGTACTTCTATGCAAAAAGCGTTGGAAGCGTTTTTAGATGTAGGCTATAATTCTTAGGCATAACTCACCGAACTTTTATTAAAAAAAAAAAAA
>NC_092861.1:6625689-6705011 GCF_032062135.1 Pyxicephalus adspersus | reverse complement strand
ATATATATAAAATAAAATTATATATATATTATATAAAGATTTCTTGTATTGGACTCAATAACATAACATAAAGTTATGTTATTATTTTTGTTCACCTGGTCTATAAAAATCTTCTCAGCACATCTCCGGCCACATCTCCTTTTTGTGCCCCCCATGGGCCTAAACAGAATCTTATGGATATGTGTAGAAATATGTAGGAAGGTACAGCTCTTTTTTAAAGTTGACCTGAACTTACAGGGGAAGATTTGCTATGTTACATCTAGAATGTTAATTGTACCTAAGGCATATCATAAAACAATGGGCCTGATATATTAAAGCTCTCCAAGGATGGAGAGGATGCACTTTCATCAGCGGAGCTGGGTGATCCGAAAAATGTGGTAAAACTTTATTTAATATTACAGTGGCATAGGATAGGCAAGGATGTCTACCCATACCAAATAGTAGCAGTTAAAGAAGTTAGTTTCCAATCGAGGTGAAATATAATGACCCAATATAGATACTGTATATTGGAGGGCAGTTACTGGAGTTGGTATAGATGCCCAGTTGTATCAAATATGGTGGCAAAAAGGAGAGAGTCATTCCTAGAAAGGGTGAAATAGATATGGGTATGTAAGTTATATTAAACCATTCAGTTTAGCCTTTCAGATCGTATCATCTCAAACTATATGTATAATATAAAGTTGGGAATCACCATTTCTTTTTCATGTAAATTTGGCAATGGTCCAGTTCTGAACTAAAATATTTTCATGTTTTACATTAGTTATGCAGAGTGTTAGGTTATAAATATACTATACAGCTAAAAGCTTGTGGACTCCTGATTATCACAACTATATATGTTTGTTGAACATTCAGTTTTAAACCTATGAGCATTAATATGAACCCCCCTGCCATCTATTTGTGAATATAAATGTTTCAACACTTCTGTGAGGGTTTCTATCAAAGTATGTTTCATGTCTGTGTCAAATATGCCAAACAGCGCATTTGTGAGGTCAGGTTGGAGAAGTAGACCTGGCTCACAACAGGCATTCTAATTCATGTCAAGGTGTTCAGTGGGGTTGAGGTCAGAGCTCTGCTAAGGACACTTAAGCTCCTCCACATCAGACTCATCAAACCTTTACATTATTGTGCTTAAACAGGAAAGAACCATGTCTAAACACAAGGTTTGATGAGCACAGTATTAAATATGTTTGTGTTCTGATTCAATAACAATGCCCTTTGCTGGAAACACCAGAAACGCAATAATTTGTAGGAGTGTCCCCACACCTTTGGCCATATAATTATTGTGATGGTTGGATGTCAGCAATTCTTACCATATAGCTTAATTACAAAGAGTGCATTGTCTTCAATCCCTTTTGTATGTTGTCATAACTTTTCTTTTATTAGGTGTTAGCGCAACTTTGCAGGAGTTAGCAGAAAAAGCCACTAATGTAAGTTGCATCTTTTTTTTTTCTTCATCCAAAACACTTAGCTTTAGCATTGTGGTTAGAACAGGGTATTATTTCGGTGGTTGGCTAACATTAAAAGAAAACTGTCAACCATTGGCCTCCTATCTCATTATCTCTTTGGTGAGCACAGATCCAGGCTAACCGAAAAAATGTTTAAGCTTTAAATAATGAGGGTCACGTCACCAGTGCCGGGGACTTCCATCAGTGTTGAAAAAAATTTGCATTTCAACTGTAAAAGCTAAATTTCAGTCTTGTATTGATATGGGTTTCTCAAAATGTACATTTAGAAGCTGCATCAAGTCAAATAAAGCCTGCCTCATATCTTGGCTGGAGAACATCTAATATCACCACTAGTAATATCCTTTCCTCTCCAGCCTGAATGTCCCTGACCAGCCCCTTTCATTCATTAGATTTTTTAGTTCTTTCAGCCTTAGGCTTAGCAACACATGTGAGTGGAATATATAGAACAAACAGAAAAGAAAGGGTTTTTGGCAAACAAGAATGTATTGTAATCAGTGATACAGCTCATAAAAAACAATACATTGCATAACAGTACTCGTGAGCCACCATACAAGTTGTGGTCCCGTGCAGTACTGTTTGGGCCCTGGAGGTCCTTATACATAAGTCATCTTCCGTTGTGGGCGTGTACATATCTGTATCTTGTATTGTTGCAGAAAAGTATCAGTTCATGGAAATTGAACGTAAATTTGAGGGTATAGTCATTTTTGTGAAGTGATTGCAACATAGTTACAAGAATATCTTGAGGACCTGTCCAAATATTTAAAATATTGTCAATGTAACAACGCCATAGAAGTATATGGTTAGAGTATTGTTGAAATTCAGGTTTGGAGAGGAAATATTCCTCCCAATGGCCCAGGTAAAGGGTTGCATATGATGGGGCACACTTCGTCCCCATAGCGACACCTTAGGATTGCAAGTAGGTACAGTTGTTGAAAATAAAAAATTACGGGTGAGAATAAACTTGGAGTTTTAGGATAAATTGGTTGTATGAAAAAAGAGATACATCCTCTGTATATAGGAAGGCAGCTATGGTTTCCAATCCCCTGGAGTGGGGCATGTTGTCGTACAGGGCTTCAACATCTGCAGTATCCAGAGGTGTATTTGGAGGGACAGACATATCATGTAGTATTTGAAGTAATTGAATAGTGTCTCTTAGGTAGAATGGTAATTGGGTGACAAGTAGTCTAAGGTAAGTATCCACTTGATCACTTGCCCTGGATGATATAGTCAATCCCTGCCACAATTGGGCTTCCTGGAGACTATAACTGCATGCATATAAATTCGCTGATGTACCGTTATCCCTGAGAAAGCCAATAGGTGAAACGCGTCGGGTTAAAAGCTGTCACCATGAACTGATACTTTTCAGCAGCAATAACAGATACAGATATATACATGCACACAACGGTAGATGACATATGTAAAGCGCCCTCCAGGGCCCAATCAGTACTGCACGGGACCAGAACTTGTATGGTGGCTCACCAGTACTGTTATGTGATGTATTGTTATTTATGAGCTGTATCACTGATTACAATACATTCTTGTTTGCCAAAAACCCTTTCTTTTCTGTTTGTTCTATATATTTTATTTATTACTAAAGGGTTGGCACACTGTTCCCAAGGACACACAATTTATTTCAGCTTGAACCCTCCACTCACTCTCCTACTTTCCAACACATGTGAGTGTCATTACAGCTTGTTGTCCTTAGAAAGCTAAATGAAGAATCCTGCTGGCTCCTTCCACACCAGCCATGATCTTCCTACATAGTACAGATTTAGTGAAAATGTCACAGGATCTAAAAAATGAATTTCATTAGTATTCATAAGGGAGGGGAAGGAATAGCTATAGGTATAAGGTATAGAAAAACCAGGGAAGGAAAAGTATTAGCATATTATTTTTCATCTTTATAACCTATATGACTTGTGTTACTTTAGAAATCTGCAGGACCTGATATTGTAGAATCTCTTGCCAATCTCATCACCAAAGACACACAGGCTGTGTTCAGCGAGAATGACGTAGAGTTGGCCCTAAATATTCTTGGCAATATTACAAATAATGTCATGCAATCAAATAAGTCGTTTGATGTGAGCACAGTAAATGTGAGTATATTATTTTACCTACTAGTTAAAAGTAACTAAATTTGATATGGTTTTTCACTTTAGCAGCCCTCTGTATAGCAGAGCTCAAAATCAGTGAAGGAGAAAGCAACACAAAGGCTGGAGGAGATACACTTTCATTGCTGAAGCTGGGTGATCCAGCAACATGTGATGGTCCTGGTCCACATTTGAAAACATTTGCTAACAAATAGCAAATGACTTTTAAGAATTTCATTCCAGGTTCACTGATGAAAGAGTATCTTCTCCAGTCTTGGAGAACTTTAAAAAATCAGGCCCAATGAGTTAGTCAAGTGTGCTGCAATACCCATGTGCTAACTAGGGCAATGCCAATAAAAGTAGAGGGCAAACTGACAGAGCTTATTAGCCTTCTGCTTCTTATTTCACTGTCATCCACAATCGTTTGGGTAAGGTGAGGGACAACACTGTAAGTAACTTAACTACAATTGAAAACAAAGTTCTACACCGTCAGACACGGCTGTCCTGTATGGCCCAGGATAGGGTGAACAGAAACACCAGTTTTTGGCACAGCATACATGTATTGTATAGCTTTTATCCACACATTTAGCTATTTGTCCGCTGTTCAGTTTTAAAGGGGAACAAGAATTATGATTTAGATGCACACAAGTTTTATTTGCATACAAGTGTGTCACATTCTACTATTCTTTTATACTTTTTATACTTTTACTGTAAACAGTTTTGAAAACAGTACATTTATTTTCAAGAAGTTAAAGGATGGTCAGAAAATGTTACAAGTATTTCACCAACTTTAATTTCTTGCAGCAAACTATTTCAGTAGCCGGTACGATATCCAAATCCATCGGCGCACCTGGTGCTCAAATACGACTGCTACAAACCGTCGAGAACGTCTTTCAAGGAATGAAGTCGACAGAAAAATCATTCAAAACTGTCATAAATGATATTGACTTTACCTGCAATGCCTACTATCCTAATAATGTCAAAAAGGATGATGATGTAAAGCTTTTGTCAGGGGCCACCGTCACCCTGTCCACAGACAGCTTGGCTAAGTCTTCTGGAAATGTCATTAACATACTTTCCATGGTCTATGAACCAAAGCCTGGTAGTTTTAATGCTTCCTTAGACAGTTCTGAGAGCTCCGCTTATTTTTTGACCAGTCCGATATGGACAAATGTTGTATTAGTAAATAACAAGAGTGAACACTCTCTAAATGTTTTTATGAAATTCAAATGTAACAACAAAACATGTGATGAGACTGCAGTGTGTGTGTTTTGGAATTTTGATTTGAACAAGTGGTCAACAGAGGGTTGTAAAACTATATTAGTTAATGGGAGTACCCACTGTGACTGTAATCACTTGACCTCATTTTCTGTCCTAATGGCGGACTCTCTGCCAGCAGACAACCACAGCAATCAACTATTGGATACAATCACAAAGACTCTGCTCCCGATCTCCATAGGGTCTCTTCTAAATTGCATTGCCATACAAATCATTCTTCTTAGGCAAGCCAAGAGTTCCATTGCTTTGTATAGACACATTTGCATTATGCATATAGCCGTGTTTCTGATAATCAGCAATATCTCTTTCATGGCATCCAGTCTTTTTGACGTCACCGCTTATCGCTTTTTGTGCAACGTACTCACATTTGTTACTCATTTTTCCTTGCTGGCCTTCTTTTCCTGGACATTAGTGCAAGGTATATTTTTGGTGTGTCAGTTACTCTTTGTCTTCCATCACTTTACCAAGAAAGAATTTTTGTTCCTCACTGTTGTATTTGGATATTTATGTCCATCTTCTATAGCCGGAGTCACTTTTGTGAAGTACTATCCTAATAGGTACCTGAAGAGTAATGCCTGCTGGTTGGACAGCAGATATGGTGCTACTCTTTTCTTCATTGTCCCAGCCATCATAATTATGGGAGGAAATATTATAATCCTAATTATTGTGATTGCAAAAGTCCTGACCCCATCAGTCTCTGAAGGGAAGAGTGAGAATGATGAAGTGGTCAAGAAGCTCATGAAAGCTGTTTTGTTTTGCACACCACAGTTTGGATTGACTTGGGCAATTGGGATTCCTATGTACGTATACCCACAAGCTACTGCCTTGCACTACATGTTTGCCCTGCTCAACCCTCTTCAGGTAATTGTATAGAATGATTTGTTTTTTTCATAAAAATATGTAGGATTTTGTACAACAACCTATAAACAGATCCTGAACCTGCATTCCAAGTGCCTGTGAAAATGGTTAGAACTGTTTGTTAATCTCCATACGTGGATTAGTGTATTGCATTCTTTTATTACCTTTGCAATTAGTGGGGAGATCAGAAAACTCCAGAAGCACAAAGCTAATAGGATCATGATCCCATTAACTATCTTAAATGTCTAGTTCACATTCTTTTGGCCGTAAAGTGTAGTTCTGCACTAAAATGTGCGTGTGAGAACTGGTGGAATCATAAAACCTGGCTTAAAAATTTGAGCAAAAAATAACCTTTTTAAACTTTATTGATTTAAAATGTAAAACTCTAATTAACGCATTTTTTCTGTTTTGGATAGAGAAGGATAGGTTAAAACAGGGGTCGGCAAACTCCGGCCTTTAGGCTAGATACGGCCTAGCCAGTAGTTTGTTCCGGCCTAACGCCCCCTGGCCGATCCGTCTCTGGAGCCGCTGGTTGCCGGCCGGATATGCCAGGAGGCAGTAAGAACTACCGGAGCCGCCGGAGCTCTGGTGCCGCCTTCTTGCTGTTGCTCCCCTATTTACCGCGGCCAACGGTAATATTTCAGTCACCGCAGTAAATAGGGAAAGCTCCTTGAAGGGAAATCGCTCTCCTTCGCAATGCATACTGAGGAGAGGGATTTCACTTCAGAGGGCGTTCCCTGGTGGTGGGTGGAGACATTAGGGCGTGACTCAGAGTCCAGCCTACTGTGCTCCCGCCCACCCCTGAAATGGCCTAGTGACCATAAAAGTTTGCCCATCCCTGGGTTAAAACTTCTTATCAAGTCATTCCCTGCTGCCTGTGTTGTGCTGATCCAGATACATTTTGCCTTACATGGACTTCATTGTAGACCTCGCTGATTAAGTCTATGTAGATTTAAATAACTTGCAGATTGAATCTGCATCAGATAGGATGTTAAAAGCTTAATAAAGCTACTTGAAAGAAGTAGAGGAAAAATTGCAGCGTACAGACCAATGCTTTCAATTTTCTAAAGTTAAGGATTTTGTCAATATAGACCAAACCTTTTGGGCCCAAAAGAACATACCATTCTTTCTGGTTGATATTTACATCATATAGTAGATGTGATTCTTCTAATTTCATTGGCATTCAATTCTAAGTCATTTTGTTTTAGCAAGACACAGTGATAGCACACTCTGGCCAAGTGTCCTTGTTTTATTAGAACAAACATGTGGGTTAGGTGACTTTATTTAATTTTTGACATGCTTGTTTTAGGTCTATACTTACAACACCAAGCAAGTCAATGTGGCAGCTCCCATATTTTTATCCTTGATAAAGCTGTTTTAACAGATGTATCAAAGTATTTTTAAATTAAACTAACATATATTATATCCTATTATTTATATTCCATAGGGATTTTTCCTTCTTCTCTTTGGGTGTCTTTTGGATAAAAAGGTTAGTACTGACTTCAAAATCAAATCTTTTCTTCATGACAAAAAAAGGTGGTTGGTCCACTGGTTATCATTTGCTTTCATATCATGATAGGGTAGGACCTGACCATGAATAAACAATAGTTTTCAGTGAACATTTTCTGTATTACCAGAAAGTATTTGTGAGTAGTAGGTGTTGGGCCCTCAAAAACACTGATGTATCAAAAAAATATATGCTTTAAAAGGACATAGATGGTTCTGGCACTTTAAAGGTCCTGATATTTAGGTGTGCTCTATTTGGATTTAAGAACGTTGTTTAATATTCTTGTTTATAAATATGTCTGATATCTACAGCATGTTCTATGCATGTAAGATTAGTCATTTAATAAATGGTCAAAATTAACAATAGTGGGAATGGAATGGGGAAGGGCAATAACAATTAAGGGAGATGAGGAGGAAAAGAAAAGAGAAGAGAAAGTGAGACGACCAAAAAATTGTGCATAGGACAGAAGGAATGGATAAAAAAAGTGGGAAGGATAGGGAAAGAGAAGAACTTATGGAGGACTGAAGGAGAGAAGGCGAGAGGACAAGATGAATAGAAAGTGAACGAAAGAAGAAAGGAGGACAAGAAGGCAGGAGGAAATAAGAGCTGATAATTAGGGAAAAAAATTGGAGGGCAAAGGGGAAAAAATGGTATAGGACTGGAGACAGGAGAAAGGGAAAAATGGAGAGGGGAAGAGAAGAGAGAAAAGACTTGTATATGGAAAGCAGAAGACAAAATGAAAGAAGGGAACGTGTGATGAGAGGAAGAGAGAAAAGGAGTGGAGAAATATGATGGAGGAAGAGGAGAGGAGAAAGCACAGGAGATAAGGAGAGAGGAGTAGAAACACTAAAAAAATGAAGATTTGGTGCGGAGAGTAAAGGAGAAAGAAATAATAGAGGGAAAGAGTAAAAATGAGGAGAGAAGGGTGTAGTGGAGGAGATGACAGGAAAAAGTAGAACAAAGGATTTTACAGGAAAAGACAGGAGGAAGAGAAAACAAGTGGATTGAAGGAGAAGAATGAAGAGAGGAGAAGAGGGTGTAGGCAAGGAAATAATTAATAATTCAAAATATAAATTTTAGACTGATAATTTAGATATATTAAAAAATATAGAGAAATATTACAACTAAACATTTTGTTCTGGTTTACACCCCAGGTAATAGATACTCTAAAGGAAGTCTTCTTGAAAAAGCCTTCCCCAAAAAATCTGCCAAGGTAAATCGGTTTAAAAAAAATTTGGTGTGTTTTATGAAAGGTTTGAAATGAAGTGGTATGAAACTAACCTTCTTTTTAATCTTTTTAGGTGAAAAAGAAAAGAGCCACACAACCTGAAGCTTGTTACATATGGTACAGTATATAATGCTTACAATGACTCATACAGCTTTAAAGAAGATCCTTCATCAAGAAAAACATATAGGTTCAAAATACTCTCTCCTGAATATACTATTTGCTTGCTTTTCTAGCACTTAGTAAAAATGTACTTTCTACACTGATAGACATATGGATAGTCATAACAATATGGTACAGCTTAAGAGCCATTGTAAGGAGACATGGTATTGTTCACCACTGAATGGGATCGTTTTTTCCCACGGACCATCAAGAGGCATAAGGCCTTATTTATTTAAGCTCTCAAAGGCAGGAGAAGATAAACTTTCATCAGTGAACCTGGGTGATCTAGCAAACCTGGAATAGATTTCTAAATCTTCATTTGAAATTTAAGTAAGGGGTGCTTTTCCCTGATCACCAATAAAAAGGAAACTTCTGTAAGAAACGCTAATATAATGCAACATTTGTTATTCTTTTCCCTATTCTACTTACTGTTCATGTTAATTGGCCATTCAGTAATTATTACCACATTTTTCTGACACCTGAAATTTTTATGGCCTAATTGAATACTTGCGTAACAATTTTACTAACAAACATCTTTATTATTTCTAGGGATATTTTTTGAACTATTGCCAGAAGTTACCCAAGATGAAGATCCTGTTTTTGTGTTACTTTAGGGTGGAAATTAGATGCTTTATTTTAAATATGTAATACATGATATATAGACTGATCTTTGACACTTCAGCTTGGGGCCCTCTGGATAGCACAAGCAACAAACCTAGTAAACCTCTTGACATATCCAGACAGTTTATGGGGCAACTACCCATGTACCAAGTACCCTCCCTGAATCCAACCACTGACCTAAATAAAGTTTTTAGAAAGTTCTCACTGCTGGCACCTCTATGGTCCATCTTCCTATCATCTGATCAGTTGGGAATTTCAATTCTCTGACTTCACAGAGAGGCCACTTTGAAAGCATTTCTATAGTCATAGATGAGAACAGGTGGCCATATTCAAAGGCCACCAAATAAATAACCACCAGGACTTTTTTGACACTTAAGAGTCACATTTTTTGTGATTCATCTTCCATCTGTATAATTTATTTGTAACATCTCTTCTATTTTTTGACTTTATGTTCCTCTGGAGCCTTCCTCCTTTTGCATGTTATGTTATTGTCAATGTAATGTCCATATGTTGTTAATAACTACATATCTTATTATGCTTCAATAAATAAAAAACTACTAACTACTTAGCACTTTCAGAAATGTTTTTATTCACCTAACTTATTTGTAGTGATAGTTAAATGTAAGGTTTGATTCTCAAATTTTGCCGAACTCAAATCTAGCATTAAATACATAGGTGTAGCATACGGCTCATTCAGTCCAGCAGGAGGACCATGACAGGTACAATTTATATTGTACATATCTATACCATGGGTGCTAAAATTAACTTTTGCATGCTCAACACAGAGTTTCAAAAAAATTTTTTTAATTTTCTACTGTTTTAAACACATTTGGCAATTGTCTCTCTACAAAGAACAAACCCTACAGAGAACAGAAGTTTGTAGTAGAGTATAACATGTAAAACTTGTCTACATCAAGGTTAAGCTTTGTTTATCTTACATATAAATCCACTGTTTGTACCTCATGATTCTGCCAATGTTGCAGATGTAGCCAAATTTCCTTCTTTGGGTTGCCAATGCCAAGTGTCTTGGCCCTTTAACCCCGTCTACAAACTTTGTGGTCACATCCATCATTATAGGTCATTACCCAAAAGATGCTCTTGCATGCCTCCCAGCCTCCCTGCATGATCCTGCCCACTGTCTAGAAGAGGAGGAGCAATGGTACCTGTGGTCATGTGGCCATCATTAAAACATCAAAAGGGAGTTATAGGTGTTTGTGAAACAGATGAGAAACATGAGAAACAGATCCTTACATTGCTTGCCTTAATGAGACCTGTTCATTATTTACTAATACAAACAGGGTGGGCTGGAGACCTGGGTATATCACTGGAAATAAGGATGAGGGCCTACCAGAAAGTTTTTGTGTTATAGTGGCATTTTTTTCAGGGCCAGGGGCCAACCAAAAGTCTCATTTGTGGCATATGACTGGGAACCACCAGTGTTTTTTCCTGATCCTCCTATTGACTGGACCAACCCTGAATACAAATGACACTGGCACTGAGCATGTCAAAGGGAGAGGTCATTGATAGCCCATTAAAAACTTTCCTATGCTGTCTCATGAATTAAACATATGTTCCTGATCTAACAGTTCTAATTAGAAAAGTGCCAGTCTGTCCAATCTTGGGTAACCATCTTGACCAAAGCCAAGATGTTTGTGCTTGCATGGGTTACAACAGGACACACTTTACAAGAGTGGCCACTTTCTGGCCCTTTTGGACACGTTTGCCACCTTTCTACCAGGAACTCCCCTCTGTGCCATGCTCTCTACCTGTTTCCTGAAACAAACAGCACTGACCTAGTCCCAATATATTATTATAACACTAACCTCTGGCAATGCATTCCCAACATAACATTTGTAATATGCAGATAAAATCTAAGGCACCATGAGAGCAAAATTCTGGTGATTGTATTGGTATTTAGACAACTTAATGGCCACTGTGGGCAACATCAGAAATGATGGCAATACATGGGCAACAAATGGTTGTTGTAGGCAATATATCAATACATCAATCAAGGCAATACAACAAATAGGCAATTGTGATTTCACAAGGTTATAAAATATGTAATTGTGACAATACACCAGTAGTGGTAGCACTATATGAGCAACAAATGGGTAGAAATACACAGACACAAATAAAATGAAAAGAATTGTAAGGTAAAACAGTATTTCAGAAGTGTATTTAGTTCTTCCCCTGTATTGTTAATTTGTTGAATAGAAAGCTTATTAATTAAATTTAATTAAAATAAAAGTTTATTAATTAAAGCTCATTAATAAAACAAAAAAGAGTGATCTTGCCATATTAAAATAGAGTTGTAGAGTATAGCATTATTGCGTCGGTATGAACAAATATATCAAACGGGTATATTTTATAATAATAAGGATACTCATTGGATAAAAATAAGGCAGAATAGAGAAATCAAATCAAATATTCAATTAACTTTTAATTGTTGCATACAAAAAAAGGCCAAGTACCTACTTCCAGTTAAAATATAGCATAAACTTCTATCACAACTTCTATCACAATTAAAATTTGGTTAAGAAATAAAATAATATTTCACTAATATACTTGGAGGGATTTAAAGAAGGAACAATCTGTGTTCCTCAGTTTTGCTATTGACATCATATTGACAAGCAATATCTGAATTTGCCAAATCACAGCTAAAATAAATGAAAAACATATAAACGATAATTTCATTTAAAAGAAAGTCAAACTAGAGCAATTTGAATAAAAAACAACCCTTAGCCAATGATGAAGAGTTTTGTCCTTTCCAACACCCTCCCTGCAGTACCTCTTGTCTGCCACAAGATGCCCCCAGTCTTGTAGGCTGAATGACACACAGCATCGCTCAACTATCAAAACTAGGGACATATGGAGTGTGCAGGGTATATTGGATCTGCAAAGGTACCCTAAACTCACAGCATAATGGTGCTGATGCTATCACGTTTATGCCGCATCAAGGTTTGCAAATTGCCAGAAGAAGATTGGAGGCCATTCACACTGCAATAATTTGCAGTGTGTTAAGAGAGGCCATTGTTTAAAGAGGAACTAAAGTTAACCTTTAAAAAGGCAGGGCAATATTGCTTCTGTCTCTTCTGCAAAAAGCATTCTTCTCTGCATAATTGCTCTCTATCCGTCAAATCACTAAGCTGTATATGCAGTTACGATGAGTTACGTTATCTTGGCCCGGTCAATCAAGATGGCTGAGGATCGTAAAGAAAAATAGAAGATGGTAGCGCCTGGGACGGGACAGGTGAGTATAAATAGGGTTTAGTTCCACTTTTTCTACACCAAATTACTTCAAAAACAAGCAAAGAAAAAAAAAAGCAGCATTTTTGGCAGTGTATAGCAGGGCACCGTATATCACAGCTCTGCAGTGAAACTGTTTGAGGATAAATAGCACCACATCACAGCAATGTGTATTTAGTGTGAACTGGCCTGACAAGAAGTATCAAGGGTGGGGGTGCACTGGGGCGGAAACTGGAGTTGGGATTTATATTCAGTCCTGGATAAGGCTTCATGCTGCCATATCATCATGGATGTCTGACAGTCTTCTGAAACTCAACCTGGATAAAACAGAACTTATCATCATCCCCCCTCACATTCCAAATCTCCCCCTGACATATTTCTAACTGTTAACTGCCCTCCCCACAGGCATGTTGTTTTGGTGTCACCTTCGATTCTGCCCTCTCATTTACCCCCCATATTCAGAACATTTTCAGTTCCTGTCACTTTCACTTACACAACATCTCCAAACTCCGCCCCTACCTGTCCCCTGAGACCACAAAACTCCTTGTACACACTCTCATCATCACTTGTCTGGACTACTGTTACATCCTCCTCTCTGGTATTCCACTAACCCAACTCTCTCCTCTACAATCTATTATGAATGCTGCAGCCAGACTCATCCATCCTTCCCTCCGCATCTCTTCCACTGCATCTCTTTGCAGGTCTCTACAATGGCTTCCATTTCATCTTAGAATCATATTTAAGCTCCTGTGCTTTGCCTTCAAATACCTACACAGTTCTTGTCCCACTTACCTTTCTGACCTGGTGAAGAAACCCCCCCCCCCCCAGCTGCTCTCTTCACTCCTCCAATAACCTACTAATGACTTCCTCACTTATAACTTCATCATACACACGGCTCCAAGACTTCTCTAGAGCCGCCCCAACTCACTGGAATGGTCTTCCTATTCGGCTTGCTCCTACTTCCTGCTCATTTAAAAAAGCCCTTAACACCAATCTCTTACAAGTCACTTACCCATCTTCTTCTGTCTCTAAAACCCTCACTACTCACCCACCATTTCAAATCCCCCCTTCTGTATGCTGCTTCCCCACCTCCTAGATTGTAAGCTCTTTGGGGCCGGGTCCTTTCCTCCTCCTGTATCACTGTATCTGTCTGTCATTTGCAACCCCTATTTAATCTACAGCGCTGCGTAATATGTTGGCACCATATAAATTCTGTTTATTATATTTATTATTAATAATAATATGACAAAATGGTGTGTCATTTGTCTATATTAAATCAATTGTTTTCATTGCTGCTGGTGCTGTGAACATTTGCATAATGTCAATTTAAGAAACGTCCCCTATACAAGGACTGACGATGTATTATGCTAATGGTTTTGTGTTCAGAAACAATCATTAAAATTTGCATTCACTTTTTACTATAGCAGCATTTGGTGCTGTATGCAGCCTGGTCTGTCAGTCTGTACACGGCCAGGGTGATGGACTGGATCAAGACGACCCTTTATTGCCTTATTCTGATTCAGGTCGTCTTCTACATCAGTGCTGATGACTATGAGAACTTTCATGGAGAAGATTATGTTGTGAGTAGAAAAACAACTTTATAATTACTTTATTGGGAGAAATCAGTACAATTTTTTTAACATAAAATACAATGTATTCATAGCCAAGTCATGTAATATTAGAACGTGTGTCAGGTTTTAATTGATGCTTCCCCACTGGAAAGCTCCCTCTAAACATTAAGGCTGATAATGCAATAAATGGAAAAGGCTTTGTGCACCCATGTAAACTGCATTTCCAATGTACTTACCTCTTGCTCTCCTGATCTTTATAACTTCTGCAAACTACATTTCTAAAGTACTTCACTCCTGCTCTCCCAGTCGTTACACCCAACCACCTCTCTGCTCCCTTTGGAGCTCCCCACACCTTTTTTTTCCTAAATGTGCATACACTCATTTTCTACAGTTCAGAGCACAGTTCCAACCTCTCCTCTTCTTCCGCCAATGGTGGGTCAATTGGTGCAGGAAGTGGAAATATATACGTATGACATGATATGGTCCTTTTCTCTGAAGCATACTCTGGTGAGTCCGCAGTGGGCAGGATCTTTGACCCACTGAGCTCACAAGAATTGGACTTAGTGATATTGGACATCATTCAACCCAGAAAATAGAAAAATAGTGTTGGATTGCAGAGGAAAATATCTGCAGGGTAGTGCTGAAGGTAGGGATGAGTATTTCAGCCAGAGCTGTTCTTTTTTTTTTAGGCATGGAGCAAACAAAATATATATAGTGTAGTTACGCTTTACCAATTTCAAGCCCTAATGAAGTGAGCTTTGCAGAACCGTGAAGTGAGTTGGCTCTTCAATAGCTACTGTGAACAATAAATATAAAACAGAAAGTAATGGAATAAAAATTTTACAGCTGTTACCAGAATAGGAGTTGGAGACAAACCTAATGGAACCAGACCAAATGTTTAAACTGATGTTTGCTGATCTACATGATTGTACCAGTTAGCGTTAGGTTAGGGTTAGTGACCACTGCATGATTGTACTGGGTTAGTGACCACTGCATAGTTGTACTGGGTTAGTTACCACTGCATGGCTGTATTGGGTTAGTGACTGCTGCATGGTTGTACTGGGTTAGTGATCACTGCATGGTTGTACTGGATTAGTGACCACTGCATGGCTGTACTGGGTTAGTGACTGCTGCATGGCTGTACTGGGTTAGTGACCACTGCATGGTTGTACTGGGTTAGTGACTACTGCATGGCTGTACTCTGTACTGGGTTAGTGACCACTGCATGGTTATACTGAGCTACCGTAGTGATCACTGCATAGTTGTACTGGGTTAGTGACCACTGCATAGTTGTACTTGGTTAGTAACTGCTGCATGGTTGTACTGGGTTAGTGACCACTGCATGGTTATACTAGGTTAGTGACCACTGCATGGTTATACTGAGCTAGTGATCACTGCATAGTTGTACTGGGTGACCACTGGATCAGCAGGACAACTCGGCAAGTAATATTTATAGTTGGAGGTATAGGGACATGTAGCCCCTTTATTTCTCTTTTCACTGGTTCCCTTCAAGCAGCACCAACCCATGCAATATTCGTCTTCGTCTTCATAATGGACATAGGTTGGTGGAATTTGCACGTTTCAGAGGGGATTCTATAAAAACAGCTGAATACTCAGATAAAATACAGATATGGTAGGTCTTTTACCTGCCAAAGGATTTCCACAAATTTAGTTCTGGGAATAACAAAGTTCTGTCACACAGACAGGTAAATGACACCATTTGCTGATAAGAAATACAGTGGGTTTTATCTCTTTACCCCCTACTTTCTGGACAGTTATTGTGACTGATACATTTAAAGAACAGTAAAGAACAATGAGGTCAACACTTAGCTCCATCCAGTTTCATATCAACACATTTGCATGCCACACATCTGATTGGCAAGTGATCACCTTCCCTATACCAAGTCAAGTTCACATACTTATGTTAGTTGCATAAAAAAGAAATGAATATTATTATACTGAGTACAAAGTTGCATGATCCTCTGTCTTTAAACATGACTCTATTCAATTATTAAAACACAGATGACAACCCTAGGTGTATATAATTTAATTCGCCAATTTACTTTGCAAATCAGTGCAGCACATTATGGAGGATCTGTTTCTCGATTTGAATATGTATTTGTCAAGCGTGTTGTTATTATCAATCTGTCACTTCTCTGTAAACAGTCCCTGAGCAGCGAATGCAAACCATCACACCGTATCCATTACAATGCTAAGAGATATGGATTATTAGCCTCTGCATTTTTCTCTTACAATGTAATTCAACCTACATGATGCTGCATATTTATAAAACAACACATACATTCACAAATTAAACACTGCCTTTTTGTCTTTGCAAAATTCACTTAATTTTTCATCTAGAATTGCTCACACATTTGCCTGACTGGGCAAAGTCCTGGCTAGGAGATAAGTGTGCATAGCTGCTTTCATCCATTCAGATCTGTGTGTAATTTGGTCTCCTGTGATCTCACAACACGGGCTATTTACACCATAGTAGTAACCAAGTCTAGTGCTTTGGTAGTTTTTATTTTATATACATGTGCGCTGCACTATGGAAAACAGACAAGAGCTATTTTCCACAACTCAACACAGTATGCATATACAATATGTGCACCGCACCCATTAATGTATTATCTGTATAATAAGTAAGTACATATTAGATGTCAAGTAATTTACATTTTAATGAACGTACTTGGCCTCATGAGTGACATGTGTATATGCCATGTTAAAAAAAAAAAAAAACATGCATGAAGTTGAAGTGCACATATCCAGAACCATTACATTGATTGTGAGAAAGATGGCTACAGGTGACATTCCTGGTAGGACAGGAAACCAGGGAAAAGGAGAAGAGCTACAAGTGGCATCCACAATGCAATGACCAAGACTGGGTGGAGGGCTGCCACAGTGAACATTGAAGTAGTTAGAGAGAATTAGATAAGCAACATTTCACTTGTAAATTACCTACAAAATGCTAAGGCTAATAGGAATATGAAGATTTGCCATTGTAGTCTGATTGTGTTCATGGGCAGCTCAGTTGGCTCACTTTGGCCTTTGCAGCTCTAGGCCACAGGCTCATATCTCAGCCAGGACACAATCTATAAGAAGTTTGTATGTTCTCCCAGTGTTTGAGTGTGTTTCCTCCCACATCCCAAAAAATATTTCGTTAGGTTAATCAACCTTCCATTTAAAATTGTCCGTAGACTTTATTAATGACATATGACTATGGTAGGGACATAGATTGTGAGCCCATTGGAGGGACATCTTGTGACATGACTATGGACTTTGTAAAGCACTGCGTAATATGTTACATTGTTAGCCATGTTGAAAAAAGTTCATAAATCCATATAAATACTGGCTAATAGTAATCATTTCCCAGTAAAACACCTGCTGGCTTAATCTATTGAAAGGGCTGATAGAGGTTCAATGAACAAATATGAGAGGCTTCATTGCTTTTAGAAGGGCGCCAAGCAACTTTTCTAAAGGTACAAAATCATTCAGGCATGCCTAAAAAGTGGCATATTTTGGTAACAAGAGAAGAAAGTGTATTTATCCTTTAATGAATAAATATCCCACATAAAAAAAAACACCGTCTGGTGTACCAATTACCAGCCGAGGAGGTCTTAATTTGTCCTTCTACCCAGATCACTGCATGGTGCCAATTGGCATATAGATAAAGAGGTCGATGCGTGCAATGAGCGCTATTGAATGCACTGACTTTGGTCCCTGATGGTGATATGTGTCAGAACAGCTAGCTGTACTCTATACCAGGAGTGAATGTGGCAGCAACACAGAGACACAGCAAGCAGACTGCTGACACCATATGCAACTGGGTGACAACAAAGAAGCATTAAATGCGGACAGCTGCTCCCTATAACATGAAGTTTCAAAAATTGAAATTGACCAGTATAGTTTTAGTTACAAGGTCAGAAAGTGTGGAAAAGTGTCTATTTGGCACTCCGTAGTTATGATGCCCAAGCATCCCATAAAACCCCACTCCCATCAATCCCTCAGAACACAAACTTTTTATATTTCTAATAAAATATTAATGGAAAGAAAAAAATTTCAGTGATATAGTTACAGCTATTTGAACCTCAGGTCTTATTTGTATACTAAAACTATTTTGTCATATTAACTCAATGTCCTTTATTTAGGACATTTTACCTAAAAGATGATTTAATTTAAAATTTACATGATAAAAGTACTGAAAAGCAAACTGTAAGCAAAATGGAGGAAACATCAGAAAATAAGGGGGGAATGCTCAAAATTATACTCAAAAACATTGCACAGCGCAAACTCAGATTTTCTAATTTGTTTGTTCACAGATGGAATACCAGCCATTAGATGAAATCACAGAGAAGAACGAAACCCGGAACAGGAGATCGACAT
Organism: Pyxicephalus adspersus; assembly: GCF_032062135.1. NCBI lineage: Eukaryota > Metazoa > Chordata > Amphibia > Anura > Pyxicephalidae > Pyxicephalus > Pyxicephalus adspersus. The sequence continues at coordinate 6,686,601 of NC_092861.1, read as the reverse complement.
GTATGAACAGTAGTCAAAATGAATAACAATAAACAATAATACCAGAGGTTTAGATTTAGAAAACACTGCTTAGTAATAATTCAGTATGGAAGGATTCTTGATATGAGTGGTGTTTTGAAAAATTAGTACTCCCATCTGTAGGGATCCAAGCTAATCATTTATTAAAATTCACCAGGGAAACGCAACACATTTCAGGGGTTACAAGATTTTGTGTATTATAATCTGCCCAACTTCTGGATTGCACCAGATGTTCCTGATGAATTGTGATACATTTTTAGTCTGGACCTTTATAAGCATAATAGTGCTACAATTGCTATTTTTTTTATTTTATAATAATAGTGCTACAATTGCTATTTTTATTATTTTATAATATTAGTGCTACAAATGCTATTTTTATGTTTTTTTAAAGCATTTTCTTTTTACTTTATTCAGCTTTTTTATTTTTTATTTGTTTTTCTATGTTTTTTAATTCTCCTTGTACTATTCTAACTGGGAAAAAAGGGTTAAATACAACTAATATCAGAAGAGAAAGTAAATATAAATAAAATATATATAACAAGGAACATGTGCAAAGCAATATGGAAAGGATTTGAAGAGCAATTTAAATATCATTAGAACAATTTGGTTGAAATGCTCATTGATGTACATATAAAAGGATGCCTAAATATTTATAGCACATTGTGAAGGATAATTCTATTCTGGTAAATTAGGTTTTTGTTTTAAAAGATTTTATTGGATGATGAAAAAATAAAGAAATGTTCCGATACAATTTTTAGGCATGAAGTTGACAATTTTATTCAAGTACCATTAAAGTCCTGGTGACTTTTGTATTTATTAGCTTCAGTTGTTGGGGACGTGGTACTAGTGACCCTCTGCGTTCATTATTTATTTCAACCATGAGAAGGTTTTGTAAAGGTTTACTGTTTTGAAGCAAATTTTTGCCAAAATTTTGGTGGTGATGAATTGAATTCTGCAATTTTTGCTCATTTGTAGTTACTGTACAAGAATAAAAAAATGATCAGGTACTGAAAATCAGTAGATTACTGGTTAAAATTAAGAATGTGCCATCTCTTCTTCTCTCTCCACAGCACAGATAGGTTTATGCTACTTTCCATTCTTGTTCAATCAGCGCACCTACAATACATGTACTACGGATGGCGGGACAAATTTTCTTTGGTGCAGTCAGACCTATTACTTCGAGAGAGATCTAAAATGGAGCTTATGTACCAGCATAGGTAATGTTTGTTCTGACATGCTGCCAAATTATAAAACTAAAAGTGTAGGGCTCAACATAGCAATCATAGAAGCTGCTATGGGAATCCGGGGCAGGAAGATTTACCGAGTGATTGTTCAGTGATTGTGCAGAGCTGGCAGAAGAACATAGCAATAGGTATTATTTTCCTGCTTACAGTCTTAAGCTGCGTACACACTTCCAATTTTTATCGTTTTACGAACGACGAACGATCGATTGGTCAAAAATCGTTCGTAAAAAAAGTAACCAACGACGCAGACGAACGAGAATAGTCGCTGGAAATGGACAACCGGACCGGCGGATCGGATTGGACGACGATCGTTTACCATCTATCGTGTGTACGGTCGTTCATTGATCCCCCCACCATCCACAACAATAATACAAAATATATCATCAACCACAACCACACCCTCACCGTCCACAACAATGATACAAAACATATCATCAAGCACACCCCCACTATCCACAGCAATGGTACAAAATACAACATTAACCACATCTCCTCCATCCACAAGCATGCCCACTGGATCCACAATGAGCGTCCACATGACATCTTCCTTACCTACAAATCCACCGTACTTAACAAGTCTTCCACCATCTACAGCTGGTGTCCAAACAACAACATCACTCACAACAAGCGTCCAGTCTGTAACAACAAAAGCTTCATCACCACCAACCACAAGTGTGACATCGGCATTGACCTCGACTGGTACACCTACCACAGCAATTGTTTCCACACAAAGTACAATCCCTCCACCATCCTCAAGTTCTTTGCCAGGGTCAGGCACAATGTCTTCTACATCCAGCACACTTGGCTCCAGTAGCTGTAAGTAATTGCATTCCACTACATTTTATTGTATTGACTTACTGAAGGGGTTAAAGCTGTTCACTTTGCAAAGCCACTGTTATTAAATATGTATTGTTCATTTCAAATACCTAATCACGTTGGAGTAAAAAGCTTCACTGTATTTACCAACATTCAGTTTGCTAGGTGAACTCTCCCTGACAGCCTTCAGCCAATCAGTGTGTGGCTCACTAATATACCCAGCAGACATAATTTCCATTTGCTGATGGTTGTCAGGGGCAGGACCCATGTTGAACTAGCTGATTTGGGCAAACATGGAGTGTTCTTTGCACAGTTAACAAACCAAACCTGGCATATTCATGACTATGGGGTAATTTATCACAGGATTAAAAACCTGTTTCCCAGAAAAATAGTTTTATTTATACACAAAACACCACTTTTAAGAAGGTGATCACCGGATTTATCAAGGGATGATCTTTCTGATCCCTAGTGTGTTTGAACCAATCATTCTGATTGCTATATTTGATGTAGTAGCAGTAAAGCGCAGCTAGAGGCCGCTACTGGTACATGTAAGTCTTTAGCCACATTAGTCCTTCATTGTGGTGATACACTTACATGTAACACCAGTGGCGCCTAGTGGTCACTCACCACTACTACAAGTGAAAAGTGGTAATCAGTTATCCATTCATGTGAAAGGACTTTCTGTTCATCAGTTTGGGTTTTAACAAATTACTAATCATCAACATAAGCTGGTCACAGAACAGCTGCCTGGCTATCTAGGGGGCAACTGTTGCCTTCAAAAAACTGCCACTGTGCCAGGAAAGCTATGGGTTCTGGTTGGCTTTTCTTCTCCCTCCTTCTGGTGGACCTCAGATCCCCAGAATGATCCTGGGCTCCATGAGTTCCTGCTCTGGCTATACATGCAATGGAGCCTATAACGCCACCTGCTGGCTACAAATGAGGATATGCATTCTTTCAATGTATAAATGAATAATGACAATTGTGTTTCCAATGATCTTCTATGTGTTCTAAACCAGCCACCAGTATGTACATCATAAACAAGGCCGATCTGCAGCTCTGGATGGAACAAGCTTCTGCAGTAAGTTCAGATTTTTACCTTTTAAAGAATAATGCAATGACAGATCTTTGCAAAATGACATATGGTTTAGAGCTACCAGGAGCAATGTGGACATTTCATATTATTAAAGACTGATTTCAATTAGATAAACCCAGCCAGAAAATTATCAGTTACAGTCATGAGAAAAAGAAAGTGCACCTTGTTTTATATTTAAGGTTAATCAAGTCAATAAATTAATCTTGAGAAAAACATTTTTAAATAGACCCCTTAAAACGTTAGCCATTTTTAGTTTATGTGGATCTTTTCACTCAAGATTCACAGTGTACAGTTTGCCACCATACAAAAATAAATAAAAATGTAGGATTACATACACTTCATAGCATGATCACATGGATTACATGGATTTTTTTCCCAAGAAACACTTACCATAGCGTTCCTTATACTCAGTTTTAAATATACAGGTAGTCCCCGGGTTACATACAAGATAGGGACTGTAGGTTTGTTCGAGAGGGAATTTCCCTCAACTTTTCCCTCAAATTAGGAACTTTTGGGAAATGTAAAGGGGGACAGTTCCTCCAAATAAGGGGCAGATGAGGGGTATAAAAAAGGACAGTCCCTCCAAATCCGGGGCATTAGGGCGGTATAAGGAGGGAAAGTCCTTCCAAATCAGAGACAGTTGGTAGGCATGAACAGGGACAGTTACTTCATATTAGGAACAGGTGTTAGACATGAAAAGTCCCTACAAATATGGGACAGCTGGGGGTATGAGAAGGGACAGTCCCTCCAAATCAGTCAAGTAGGCAGTATGAAGAGGGACAGTCCCTCCGAATCAATACATTAGGGCAGTACGAAGAAGGACAGTCCCTCCAAATCAGTCACAGGTAGGCAGTATGAAGAGGGACAGTCCCTCCAAATTAGTCATGGGTAGGCAGTATGAAGAGGGAAACTCCTTCCAAATCAGGACATTAGGGTAGTAACGAAGAAGGACAGTCCCTCCAAATCAGTCACAGGTAGGCCGTATGAAGAGGGACAGTCCTTCCAAATCAGGTCATTAGGGTAGTATGAAGAGGGACAGTCCTTTCAAATCAGTACATTAGGGTAGTATGAAGAGGGACAGTCCCTCCAAATTATTCAAGCGTAGACAGTACGAAGAAGGACAGTCCCTCCAAATCAGTCATAGGTAGGCAGTATGAAGAGGGACAATCCCTCCAAATTAGTGGCAGGTAATATGCATGCTGATCCCTGTACATAATTAAATGTACATTACAAATAAAAGGGTCCTTAGTACAGCAATCTTCCTGTTAGATGGGGGGAGATGTGTAGTACACGGACACATTTTGTGATAATTGGAGGGTTATGCCCTATTATTCCTCTAACCACTGTCCTGTATTTCTAGAACCAGCTGAATTCAGGAGGACTGGATGTCATAGAGTCACTCTGGAGTTATACCACCGGCCACTCTGATGGGTTCCAGGAAACTGAAATTCCTCTAGTTTTATATATTTTAGGAAACATCACCAAAAAAGCTCAGCTGTCCAATCTCAAGTTTAACGTGATCACAGTGGAAGTAAGTACTGTACAGATCAGAATCAATGGGCCAGATCTATTAAAGCTTCACAAGACTGGTGAGGATAGACTATCATGGGAGAACCTGGGTGATCCAGCAAACCTAGAATGAATCTGGTCCAGGATTTAAAACAATTGCCAACATTTAGAAAATTATGTATTTAAATCTATTCCAAGTTTGCTGGATCAGATCAGATTCATCAGTCTGTCTTTCCCAGTCTTGGAGAGCTTTAATAAATAAGACCCAGTCTATCCTTTCTTTCCACCAGTGGGTGACAGATATCTGGAGCTCACATAATAGCTGAGGTAATGAAACAGACCAAAAAAGCAAGGAAACCAGATGACAGAGGGAGCAGTGTACTTCATGTAAGAGGCACAGAAGAGGGTCTTTCTCTCCCCTAGCTGAACAAAGTACCTGAATTTGTCAGTTATACAGAAGATACCTTGAAGCGTGCAGACAGAACATGTTATTAGAAAAGCCCAACATTCTTTACACACTTTATGTCATCTATGTATACTATATTAAGCGTTAATTGCAACCTACAGGTGTAATACAAACAAATTAACAATATCCCATTCATATAATATTCTAGTAAAAATATTTAGTTCATTAACCTCCCTAGCGGTGCATTTCTGACTGGATTTACATGTCTAAAAGTGGTACATTGTTTTTCATGAAAATGTATTTTACAGTATAATAAAATAGTATGAGTATAATAAAGTTTGAAACACAAAATCATGTAAAAATAATATATTAAATATATAAATATATATTTTTTATTTTTTTTAATTTCTTAAAAATAAATATTATACTCCTACTAATATATTATACTGTAAAATAAATGTTCATGAAAACAATGTATTGCTTTTACACATGTAAACCAATGTATTCCATTCAAGACAGTTATTTTGTATTGAATACAATACAAATGGATTTTGAATTTCCCGCCCCGCCAGCAACGTACACACGCACTGACGTCACCGGGAACTCCCAGGTGACTTTTCGTGTGCAGAAGACGCCAGAGGTAGAAGAAAGAAAATAGGGATCGCGGCGATGAATGACACGGGGTGCCGGCAGATCAGGTAAGGCTGTATTTACTATTACTTCCCATAGGTTTACCTACCCCCGGTGTGACTCAGGGGGACCGCTTTCAGCAACTTTTTTCTACCCCGAGTCACACTGAGGGTTACTGCTAGGGAGGTTAACACATGCCTACACACAGGTTTTTGTCATGCGTTGCTACACGTATTTTCTTAAAACTGTCTTTAAAATTAAAAAAAAAAATCATACTTACTTTGACTTCGGCAGAACCCTCGATCCCTCCACACCTGACCTCGATTCAGTCCTGCACTGTCCTGGATTCTGTCCTCGTCCCAGCCTGGAGGAACCACCAGGTGTCACCATCTTCTTTCTTCTGCTTACATCACCTAATCGGGTCGGGGATCGGGTTATGTATCATCCTGTAAATGTGAAAAAAAGTGCTGAAAAGTGAGATTGGCACTTTTGTTTCTTTGCAAGGAAGAGCCCAGAACTTGGACATGTGCAGAAGGAGCAGCACAAAGCTCTGGGCTCCCATTCAGTCTTTACTGCTGCGGCAGTAAACACACAAGGAGAGGAGCTCCCCCACCCCTTTTAATAAAAAAAAAGTTAATTATGAAAAAAACACATTTTTCCTTTTTTTTCAGCTAATTTTTTGGCACTAGTTCATATATGTACAAAACATAAAACAAATCAAAATCCATGGTAATGCACATACATTATGCCTTACCATGCATCGTATCAGCAGTTGCCAAGACGCAGGTTTTATTTCAATAGAAAACAGTGAATAGGGCTCTAAAAAAGTGATGGTGATAAAGGTATACTAAGAAAATTCCGAACATTTAGGTTTTTTTAAAAAATGTAAAAAAAATTGTATTTTTTTTTTTCTTTGGTGTGGTTATCTGACCACTATTTACATTGTCTCCTAATAATAAGTTAGGGTTGGAGGTTGGAGTTGGGACCACAGATATGATAATGCTCCCTCGTTAAAGATGAAGGTAAATCTAATGGAAAAATGGAACATACATAGGAAATGAAGACTGATTAATAAATGCTTTTAATAAGAACTAATGAATAGATTGTTATTGTGTTTTTAATCACACAGAAAGTGCTGTCAATTGCTGACCAGCTGATGACGAATATTTCTTCTTTGGAGCCCTCAGTCAGCCTGGAGTACAACTTTGGTCCTGAGTTGCTAGAATGTCTTGAGGGTATCTTCTCCGTGATGTCAGTCACCTATCAGCCTTTAAGTAAAGCCTACAAGAACTTTGATTTTTTCTGCTCCGTGTCCTCTTGCAAAGATCTGGAAGACAATAGAATCCTTCACCTTGACTCGTCGAAATCTGTGTCACTGAAGAATGAGACCAACAATTTCTCCTCTGGATGTTACATAAATTTACTTTTCATGTCCTACAGTCCTAAAAACTATAGTTTTACCAGCCTGTACTACAGTAACACAACAGACCCAAACTCCTATTTCTTAGCCAGTGAAATACAGATTTATGTGATGAAGATAAACAATGATATCTATCACATGGCGAATATCAACACAACCTTTACATGTGACAACAGAACATATGACCAAAGTGCTGTATGCGTCTTTTGGGATTTTCGTTCTAATAAGTGGTCATCTCAGGGTTGTGTTACCCAAGTTGTCAATGGATCCACCTACTGCAAGTGTGGTCACCTGACCTCCTTTGCGGTCTTAATGTCTAACTCCGTACCGGCAGATACTGTTGATTCAGTTATACTGGACTACATGACTAGAATTGGACTTATTATTTCCATAGTGTCACTCGTTGTTTGTATAATGATACAAGCGATCCTTTTAAAACACTCTATGAAAATGGCGGCTCAGTACAGACACATAGCCATCCTCCATATGTCTGTGTTCCTCTTAATTGGCATGATCTCTTTCCTAGCCTCCAGTTTCATCAATCACTCTGTTCAAGATCAGCTTTGTATAGCCTTAACCTTCTGCAGCCATTTTTCCCTTGTGAGCTTCTTTTGTTGGACCTTAGTTCAAGGCCTCTATCTAGCATCCCGACTTCTCTTTGTTTTCCACCATGTTACCAAGACTGAGCTTGTGTCTGTCTCTGTTGTGCTGGGATACATATGTCCGGTGGCCATAGCCGTGGGAACATTCCTGTTTTTTTTTCCAAAAAACTACCGGAGGGAGAAAGCTTGTTGGTTGGATGGCACATCTGGTGCCAATCTGGCATTTAATATACCCGTGATGGTAACCATGTTCATCAACTTCATAGTTCTTGCCGTTGTTATTCAGAAACTTCTGAGGCCATCAATCTCCGAGGGGAAGAGCGAGGATGAAGAAGTGGTGAAAAAGATGGCAAAGGCCGTTCTATTTTGTACCCCACAGTTTGGTTTGACATGGGCTATTGGGATTCCTCTCTACACTATCTCAGCAGCCCAAAACACTACAGTTCTACAGTACATTTTTGTGATCCTGAACCCTCTTCAGGTAAGTTTCGTTGAAAATCTTAGAAGAGATAGAAATGTTTTCACTTTATTATGTTTTTAATTCAGGATACATATCATTTTTGCAACCAAAGCCCTTAGGCCAATCTGTAGTAGTAATAAAAGGATATACTGTACACTATATAGTATGTAGACACACCTTTAAATCAGTAAATTTAGGGGCTTCTAGCAAAACATACTTTAAATACTACAGCATATAAAGACATTTTAGATTATTGTGTGCTTCCAATTTCATGGCAGCAGTTTGAGCCATGACTTTCCTGTTTTAGTATGACTTCCAGTCATCTTCATGAAGACATAATTTTGTGGGTTTGGCAGGAACTCACGTCACGGAATGAATGGTATAGACTGCATGAGTGCTTTCTCATTAGGAAAATATATTTCTGACTTAGGGCACCGTTGTTTAACAAGTGCCTTGTAGATTTTGTATTATTTGCCTATCTATTAGTGAAAGCCCGACTCATTCCACAGGAAGTGAGGAAGTAAGCACAGCCATAGTCCATTATATGTTCATTAAAAAAACACTATGAGCTAAAATGTTAGAATATAAACCATTGTGCCACGATAAACATCTATTTCATATACATGCTTATTCCTTTGGTTCTGCAGGGGTTCTTCTTGCTGCTGTTTGGCTGTTTCCTGGATAAAAAGGTAAGTTTTTTTAAGGCAATGTATTGTATAGGTGGTCAGGTGATTTTTATGAAGCTGGGCTCCAGTTACTACTACACAACACTACTTTAGTGACCTTTTAGGCATCAGTGACCCTCTGTGCTCCAGTGACCTCATAATTCAGTGACCCTGTATGTTTCAGAGGTCTTTGGTGCTTCAGTTACCTTTTTTAACCCCAGTGACCCTGTGGTTGGGTGACCCAGTAGCCATATATCCTTGTGCATGGGTGGCCTTTCGCTCCTGTGATTCTTTATGCTTCAGTTACCCTGTATTCTCCAGTTCCCCTGTATAATAGTGACCTCATATTCCAGGGATACTTTGTGCTCCAGTGACAATGTGCTTTAATGAGCCTTTGTGCTCCAGTAATCCTGTGCTCCGTTGACTTTTTTACCCCAGGACTGTATTTTACTTATCTCCATAATTCAATGACCCTTTTTACACTAGTAACCCCTATAAACCAGGGATCCTTAGAGGTCCAGCGACCACTTTGCTCCAATGACATTAACTTCTAGCAACCATGTACTTAAAAGGAAAATTAAGAAATGTTTTTTTTTTTTTTTTTGCAATTTTCTTGAAATTTTGCAAATCATGTTTCTCAATTTCACTCCCAAATATACTATATTCTTGTATATAATTTGATTATCTTTTATTTCTGCAAAGTGCAAGTACAAATTTTCTTACTAGGTTTCATTTTTTATTCCCTAAGACTCGTAGAAATACCTTGAAATAGGAAAAAAAAGAGCACGGTTGCATGACTTCTCCGGGGGTGTCCACTGTAGACCACTCCAAGGTCCAACATCGGTCCTTTTCTGGATGATGATGTCCAGGACAGACGATTGCCTATAAAGTTTCATACACAATAAATCAGAGAATGTAAAAACTGAAATTAACGTAATGTAACCCAAGGACAAAGATGTCACATATCGCTGCTTATTAAAGCTTAGATGTGGTGACTAGTTTTCTTTTTTTGATAATTTGATACCCTCATTTTCCGATAGTAATCCTTAGAGTACACAACTTCCTGTCCTAAAATGACAACTCACATTGTACTGTGCATACAGAGGAGCAGCCATTTCACCCTTGGACAGGACGAAAATTTTAGGACTACAGAACATTTTTCCTCTCACCTCCATGACATACAGGGGACATGTTTAGCAATTCACAGAGTTAAACTGAACTAACATCATTACCTAGAATTTTAGTGCAGCATTACTAACTGACTCCTAAAAGTGAAGCTGGCTAAGTTTTTCAGCAATTACAATTTCTGGCAGGATTGATAGTAATTTCTTTGTGTTTTTCCTTTTTCATTGATATGTTTGGTTGGAGATTCCTTAACTCTCACGTTCAAGTCCATAGAATGTAGTAAAACTTACAAAAACCTTAAAGAATTTCCAATATATTTCATAGAAATTGTAGTTCTGACTTTCAGCCTAGATTTAAAAAAAATGCAGAAAGCTTCCAATATTTCTCATGCTGATTGGAAACAGATTAGTATCTATATTTTTGAATACTTTAAACACATTTAAAGAATGGGAAAAAAGTAAGGTTTACCTGTCTGCGGAAAGAGTTCTTTACTGTAAGATTTAGAAATGTTATTACAGTAAGGTTTACATTCTCTATTCAAGCCTTTTTTTTATTTTATGTATGAAAAAAAGAATTTACTTATATTTAAGTAAAGGATATTCATCTGAGCTCTCCTTGCCCTATCCTATCCGGTTGTAGGTTTTAGCTGTGAATGTCGTGTACTCCATAAGGGAGCCAATTCTGCATTCAGACTGGAACAATCTGATTTTGTATTTTTGCCTCAGGTTACGGATGTTCTCAAGAAATATCTTTGGAAGATTTCATCTCCAAGCAGTTTGGTAAGAAATTGTGTAAATTGGTTCTGTTTGGTGTAACTGGAATTTGCCATGGTTCTGTTTAGAGGCCAATTGGCTGAACTGGTCCAAAAATTCTCGATTCTTAGTATCCTGAATTTTCAACATGATGGAAGTCAATGAGCAAAACATTCTTGTGGTTTGTTATGGTATGTGTAGAGTAATACCATAGGCCAAAAACACCCAAATGGCATGTTCTTCCTATATCTGAGGAACATAGTGTACAGCAATAGGAAGGCGTTTTGTGCGGCTTGGGAGGAAACAAAAGATGGAAAAATAAACATACCACTTTAGAACTGTACAATCTGCGGTTTACAAATACAGTATATTAAAACTAAGGGGGTGTATATATAGGGGTGTACTTGGAAATATTTCCCCTGTCAATTCACCTGAAATTCACTCACAGGTGTTCAAGTCTCTGCATTTCGGTGCCAAAACAATGACACATTCTGTCACCTGAAGGCCAATTGTTAACAGTGTGCACCTGTTACAATAGAAAATGCTATGTTTGAACCAATATTATGGATGAATTTAGAGAGAATCTAAATCTATCTCATATCTATCTATCTATCTATCTATCTCTATCTACACTCTATAGATGTACAGGATATAAACTAATCCAATCCATTGTCTGTGTTTTATAGGCCACAACAGTGACCAGCACCACCTGAATACCTCTAGCCAATACTGTACAGTAAGTACACCATGAATGTTGTTACATCGTTTTTACAGTTCATTATTATTATCATTTTGTGAACAAATGATATATTGGGTGTTATTTAGCATTCCCCTAGTATACAGTATGGTGTTGGGCAAACACATCAATACAATAAATTATCTATAGCAATGTTTCTCAACCAGGGTTCCTTCAGAGGTTGCTAGGGATTCCTTGAGCAATGAGCAGTTTGTACCTCTCAGGTCAGTGACAGTTCAGTAAGGGTGACATTCTTCCCACTGGCCAGCAATGTAAGAGGAATTCTTCCCACTGACCACCACACTAATGTACTATGAGCTGTGAATATAGTAATAATAGAAGGGGTTCCCTGAAGACCTGAAAGTTCCTTATAAGGGGTTCTCCCATGTTAAGATCAAGAATTACTGATTTATAAAGTGGAGAAGTTGTTTAGGTTTTTGCACATGGCAAGTTTTTTTAATAGGTTGTTTGTTTTTTGTCTACTTATTGGAAATAAATTTTATTGTACTTAATTGTACTTAATTTTTTATGTCTCCATGACACAATCTGTATACTGTTTTGTGCTTTTTACACAATACCATACCCACTATTATTTCACAATAGAGAAATAATGAAAACAATCTTATCATATAGCACACCACTGGTCTCATTATACCACTGAGCAAGCACTATGAAAACAATAAATATAAGCCCATAAACACTTTGTAATTTTTAAATGCCACATCCCGTCCTAAATAAGGAACCTTTCATTGGGTGATATATGTCAGATGCTGAACTGATGTGTCTGGCAGGTCAGAAAAATGTAGAGAAAAGAGAGGAGATTGCCGGGTGTTTAAAGAAGACCCTGTATTTTCCACTTCCATTTGTCTTTATCGAAAAGACAAAAATATACATACAATAGTAAAATATAAAGGTTGTAATGCTTGTATAATATACCTCAGATAAATATACAAGACTCTTATCATGACGTATTTTAGTATAGAGTACGAAGTTACCTAACAAATTTATACTTTAGGTTGATTTAAAAATACTAGTTCATAGAGTTGTCACTCATAGTCATGGTTTACAAAGAAAGAAAAATTGGCAAGGGGGGTGCAGAAAAGAGCCTTGTACTTGAGGTACTCTAAACTTTAACCTCCTGAAGTTCATCCAGTCCTTCCTTCCAGAACATGAATGGTCCACTTTTCACTCCCTGTAAGAGACAACACTGTTCTGTCTGCCGTAACATAATTGCTCTGCTGCGTTGTCACCCTGTGGACAGTTATTGAATGAAACTTGAGTTTTTAGTAGACTTTAATTAGAGACAATGAACAGCACAGATAATTTTTTTCTTTTGAAAGAAGGGGTTAAGCTATAATAAATATAATAAAAGTGTAAATAATGGAGGAGACAAAAGGAAGAGGTTTGCGGCTCCAAAATACAGTTTAAATATTAATTATTTATTGATACATTCTCGTTTCATACACGATTACACAGTTTACATAGTATCCAAATAATATCCCCAGTCCAGTAGCATAGTCACAGGGCTGGGATATGTAGTACTAGACAAAGGTGTTCTAACCATTTAAGTATAATAACCATTTTAGTTGAAAGATTGTCCCAACGCGTTTCACCAGAATCGGCTTCCCCAGGGGTTTGGTAACGGAGTGACTATACATTGTTTAGATGGTTAGTAGTGATGATCAGCGTTGATGTTAACAGGTAAAAAAAGGGGAATTGGCAGTACTATACACGTCTGGTAGAGCCAATAAGGATTTAATTGCTATTATAGATGACCCTCATCATGGGTAGAGATGTTTATTATTCAAATTGTCAGCTGGGTAGTATGCAAGTAATCCATCCGGGATATTCAGACTAGGGCTGTCGGAGAACAGCAGTATTCCAAATGATCTGGATGGGATGCAGTTAGGAGTTTCCAGTGTGATAGCCTGGAGATGAGAAGGACACTTATAGCTGGAGCCATCAGTATGTAATTATTATTTAAACTATATTTTGGAGCCCCAAACCTCCTTTTGTCTCCTCACTTATTTACACTTCTAGTAAAAGCTAGACAGCCTGGCCTGTTACAGGAAGTGGCAAAATAATGTGTGGCCTTAAAAAAAACTGGTAACAAACTATCATATTAGTTTTTTTTTTTAGTTTTGCCTATAGATACCCCATAGATATAAATATGGATAACCCTAACCCTCATCATTAGGTTATATTTAGTACATACCTCCTTTTTGTTGCACATTGATGAACCCAATGCATTTTACTTATTTTCCACAGTAACACCTGGGATACATGGTCAATGGCTCAGAAGATACAGCTGTAAAATGTGGTCACCGCTAAAAATTCTGTAGGGTCACAAACCCTGCAGAGTTTTACTCCAGGCCTGGAAAACAGAACCTGAAAAAATTGTTCTCTTGGATCAAAATATTTGCTGCCATCATTTTCGAGACCTTTTAATTACATTTATTGTTTTTTAGTTGCCTGACAGGCTTATATCTATGATATAAATTACAGCCAGAAAGATTTAATAAATACAGTCTAAATATAGGAAGCTTGTGCACTTTATTCTTGATGTCTTTTGTGTATTTCTTCTTATTGTGATCTGTACAGTACCCCAGCATGAAACAATTCCTTTACTTTCAATAGTTAGTGGAGGTTCCAGTTTCCCCTAAAGATTTTAGATAAATGCCAACCCCTAGAATTATTGAAATGTGTATAAAAGAGAGAAGAGGGCAGCAGGGTTTTTTTTTTTTTAGGCAAAGTATATTGTGCAATTGTTGTACATTTAACAACAACATATGATTGGTTATAATCATTCAAGTAGATGATCCATAGCCTACTTCTATAAGTGGGGTGTAGGACCTAATACTAAATAAAAATGCTCCTGGAATAAATTTATCTGTTGACCCCACACAGGAGTGAGGTATACAGATTGTGTCATGGAGACATCAAAAAAGGACAGTTATTTCCAATAAGTTGTTTGTTTTTTGTTTACTTATTGGAAATACCTGTACTATATTTTTTATGTTGCCATGACACAATCTGTATACTGTTTTGTGCTTTTTTACACAATAATATAGAGAAATAATGAGAACAATCTTATCATTTAGCGCACCACTGGTCTCATTATACCACTGAGAAAGCCTTTTGGCGAAACGTGTTGGGACTGAAATCAACCCTTTTTTTTCTCCTTGAGCATTCACCCCTGTATGGTGTCAACAGATAACTTTGAGCATTTTGTTTAGAACTAGGTCCTACACCTCACTAATACAATTTAGCTTTGAATCTACTTGAATGATTGTAACCAATCACATGTTGTTGTTGAATATACAACAATTGCACAATATACTGTACTTTGCTAATCAAAAACCCCTAATGTGTGTTATACACAATTAATTCCTTTCCTTTATCTGTAATACAGACCAATCACTCCTGCTCCCTCTCCTTGTGCATGGTGACAGGTCTTGTACCTGCCCTCTGTAATTTTGAGCAGGCTTACAGTGATATCCGGCATTCAGGGCACGCAAAGTGGATTTTTATCATTTTAGTCCATTGAGGTATATATTTAAATAAGCTGTTCTGCCCAAAGTTCAGAAATCATTCTCATTTACTTTTCCAAAAAGACAATTCGGTTGCTTGCTTCACATCTCAGAAGATGAAGCATTTCAAAGCAGCTATATTTGGTTAGCTGTAAGGTTAAAACATTTCCTAGGATTTCTTTCATTATAGAAAACCAATTAACAAACTACTACCTTTCTTTGACAATCATATAGGACACGCTTCTTGCAGGTTCGTAACTCCAAATCTTTGAAGCCTGACAGGGCCAAACTGTTAGAGGGGGCAGCCACCATGTTCTTTAAATTTATTGAGAGGATACAACCTCCTCGTAGATCTGTGTTCCACCCTGGCATTCATCACCCTGGACCTGACTGTATTCATCTTGTGGCCTGGGCTGTATACCCATGTGTACATATGAATAACCCCGGGAAAGAAACCATGCAAATAGTACAGCAAATTGTTCTCTGCATCTTGAAGGGTCAATACGCTAAAAGGTAAAGATTCAGTAATTCAAATGACCTGGGTTCATGGCTTGTCTTGTAGGTTAGCAGTAATATAGTCATAGTAGTTACATTAGAGTTTTTGGTGTTTCTGACTTACCATGAAGTCCAAAAAAGACATTTGAACCTGCTAGGAGGGAAAATGGTCCCATGTCTATGAAACATCTGAATTTGATGAAAGTGAATTACTCTTTAAAACCTCTTTCCGCATTAATAAAGACAGGGAAGTGTTGCAGGAACATTGCAATCCCACATTGAAAGACTCTGAATCTGTTCACAATGTTCTATTTGCATGGTTTCTTTCCCGGGGTTATTCATATGTACACATGGGTATACAGCCCAGGCCACAAGATGAATACAGTGACGTTAAAGAGAGACAATCATTGGTGAATTTCAGTTAAATTTTCTTACATTAAAAGCTCACACACGAATAAACTGAAGTTGTATTTTTTTGGCTTGTAAAAGCAGACCTATCACCACACTTTTTACTTTATATATAAAAGGGTAGATAATCAAAAATTTCCAAAATATTTTCTTCTTAAAAGAGGGAAGGCACCACCACCGCGGCGTTTAAGACTGAAAGGGAAGCCCATGGCTTCCTGGGATACAAACGTCATGTATGCTAGAAGGTTTCTTGCTGCTCCTTTGACTAAGAGCATGTGCAGAAGAGGCTTTCCCCACAATGTGCCATTTGCACACATGTGCAGTGAAATCGCACTTTTTTTCTTACACGAACCTCACCTAATCTCACGCATGTGCAATGCAAGATTGGGTGATGTAAGCAGAAGCAGGAAGAAGATGGTTGTACCTGCTGATTCCTTTGCACTGGAATCCAGGACAGAAAATAGGAGCCAGCTGTGGAGGGACTGAGGGCTATGCAGAAGTAAAGGTCATTTTTTCTTTAAATAAATATTTGACACAAGGTACATTTATGATTATTAATATGCAGGGGTTCCAGGCTTTTCTATTTAGCAAGTAAAAGGACCTACTGGGGAAAATTCCCAAGATTGTCACATGTGCTTTGAGAGATAGAGAGAAAGAGATAATAGGTGATAAAAACAAACTATTCCCACCAGAAAACCACATATTGAACGCTTACTGTAATGTTCATAAAAGTAAATAAGTGGCTTCATAAGCAAATTGAGCCACAATAGGCCTAATTTAATAAAACTCCCCAAAACTGGAGAAGATCCTGGAATGGATCAGATCCAGAATTAAAAACATTTGCCAACAAATAGCACAAATAGTAAACCTTACCAAGTTGACATTTCCTTTTCTAAAGCACAGTGTTGTTATATCACAGTGCTGCTAATCTCCTGCAACTAAAGTAATTTCCTGTCCACATACACTCCACTGATGCCTGGACAACTGGTGTGGGATTTCCCAATGGTGAAGCAGTGGATCATGCTAAAAAAAAACTTTTTAAAACTTGTGTTTGAGTTGTGTGTGACAGAGTCAAAAGGTTGTGACTCAAATTTAACATATGATTCAGGGAAAATGTTGCTAACCGGGTACCCCTAATTCAAGAAATACTACCCATCTATTGATAGTGTGCCAAAGCGTTTTATGTACAAATAGTTGGACCTTACCATAGATTAAAGGAAAGAGAGAGGGAAAAGCAGGCTTTTTGGTGGCACGGATATTTAACTCTTATATAAAAACAATACTAACTTTATTAAAAATACAAGATTAAAATAGTACATATAAACAATGAGGTATAAAAGCATGAATGTCAAACATTCAAATAGTTCACACAGTACTTGGTAGTAATGTTGAATTGACAAACTTATGTTGTAGCAAAGTGTTACACAGTGGGTCTGATCCCGACGCGTTTTGCCCCTATGGGCTTCCTCAGGGGATAAGGAGACCCTAAAATTACATAATATAAGGGATTGACCCAGTTTAGGAACACGTAATATGTAGTTTGTCAGGTCAAAGTGAACATTCCCACTGAACAGGCCGTTAGAATATTAGTTAATGTATATTGGGTATTCGTTGAGGAGTTATCCAAATTCAAAAGCATTTACTAGTATGCATACATTATTGTGAATGTTACTGTGAACAGCTGGATTATACAAAGATTGCTAAGCACTTAACTTTCAAGAGATGCTTCTAAGATTTGCAACAATACACATAAGTGATGCTCAATGATCTTTTTTTATTGAAGAATCGTTGTGATATAGTGGGGAAGAGCGAGCCGGTGGCAGCTGTCCAGGAGGAGCTTTCTCTCTCTCCTTTCCTTTAACTACAATAAAGTAAATAAACAACGACCTTCACGTCAGGATCCAGAGTTAAAAATAGTACAAAACTTCTTTTTAAATGGCATTACCTTCTTAAAGTTTACATGAAATGTTGGGAAATGTTGGAGTTAAGGTATACCTTTAGTGCAGTTGGGTTGTTTCCTGGATACCATTGAAACTCTGAACACGTCACCCTCTGCTCTTTAAGTCTGAGAAGTTTGGTGAGCATTTGCATTAACTCTACATGAATAGAGAGAAAGCATCATTAGATACATGTTACGGTATATGTACGATGGGTTGGTTGAGAGCTGGACTGCACTGCTTGCTTGTGTCACTAGTGGTGACTTGCGATCAGATAGAAGAACATGCGGAAGATGGACCTGTGAAGGTAGGTAGGACTCAGATAGTGACAAACAGTATATGTACTTTGTGTGAACCAACGCTTCCGAAACAAACAAACCACATCAGTTGTTAGCTTGCCCCATTACTATTCTGTATAAGGCTAAATGTATCAAATTCCAATATAGATAGAGGTCTCACTGGTGACTTGCTAATTAGTGGGAAATGCATCATATTAAAACTTTACCCCTGAAAGGTGCCAAGGAATTTTGTGGCTTCTTTCATTGGCTAAGACACCAACTGATTAGCAAGACAGGACTTGAAGTCTGCACGCATTGGATTATTAAGGACCTGGCAAGTTCTGCGGTGCCAGAAGAGTTAGGTGTGCACCTTTGGACCCCATGTCCAAATCTCCCCCGTGGTCTGCTTGTTCAGCTAAATTTATACCGAAGCAAAAAGGGAACATTTGAGAACATTTTTTAATGTTTTATCTCATCAAACCCTCCACCTTCCCTGACAGCAAACTAAAGATGGGTGTACTAAGGCAAAAGGCCCAATATAATAAAAGTATCGTCAGCATAGGTTTTGCAATGTAGTATATAATACTATGCCTAGGTTTGACTTTCCACAGAGAAAAAAATATTAGGAAAAATGTGCCTACAAGTATTAAGGATTCCTGGGGGACAACAGAAGTAGTTTACAAGTCATAACCATGGTTTCTAAATGGCAGACCCTCTGACTGGGATTGTAACCCCTCTCAACTATATCCAAATCTCCAAAACAAAGTTTGCCTTTACATACATTTAAAATGTGAATTTTACTCAGATACTGGAGATAAAGAACACCCAACGGTTTCCTATGTATTTTTGAGACTAAGACACACCTATCATGCCCTTTATGAAGAACTATCTACCTACTGTATAAATAAATTGTGGGCACAGTCAGGGTGGTATTTACCATATTAGTACTTTTCAGCCAGTGCAACAAACCATTTCTGAAGACGTGCTGCTGCTTAAGGGTTCTCAGAGTGCAAGGAGCCCTCTTGCTGCCATGTAGTCCTGGACACTGCTCCTTTGAAGCTCATTTCAGGCTATCCTTTCTTTCAATCCAACTGTTTATCTATTAAAGAGTAGCCAAGGCTGGGGTAGAGGTGTGTCAGAAAAGTCTTTCTTGCACAGGGATCCTTTGATGATGTTGTGCACCACTGGTTGGAGGGACAATGCCAAGCCTTCACATTTTCAGAAAATGCTACAAGCTATTTATAAAGTAAAGCATGCACAGATGATTTAAACTCAATTCAGTGTAAACTTAGTGGATTTAGGTCCAAATTCAAAGTTTTGTAAAGTTTAGGAAATGTCAAATTATGTTGTCTCCTATTTGTTGTTCTGTGAAATTAATAAGTTCATGTGAATATAAAGGAGACTTTTTACACTTCCTCCAACATTTACATAAAAAGTGTAAGACACAGGTGCATCGGGTTCAACCACATTTGAGGATATATTTTTTACTACATTTATTTCATGAAGGGGAAAACATTGTAAAAAAAGGGTATTAGCATTAAGACATACCCCATGCCTTATGATGTCTAGATACAACCCTGAGAACACCTAAAGTTGTCAGCAATAAAGTCAGGTATTTTCACCTTGATGTAACCCTGAGGTCCCCAACAGAAATACAAATGTAACAGGTGATTCAACCAGACCTGGTGGACTGACCCTTCCCTGCTTCATAAGATCCAAATTTCACACCCGAACCTCAATGTATTTCCCATCCATTAAAAAATCTTCACACACCGATGGTAAAAGCAAAATGTACGCTAGCCAGAATCTCAGCATTTACTAATAGAGGACGGAATAGCAGTGTTATGATTATGGGCCTGATGGTTTAGCCCGATATGTATAATAAACAGCGGCTGCCATTCAGTGGATCCTTTTTTTATTTTACTTGGCAAATCTTTGATAGAAAATAATAGGACAATGGGGTTAACTTATAAAGTTGTGAATCTGACATCCTGCAAACATTTACTTTTTAAAAATCTTCCAGGAACATGCATTTTCAATGAGTGATTAAGCCGTATATAAATATAAATTATAGAAATATTTATTTCAATATGTAAGCATACCTGTTCCATCGCACACAATATAAAATCTTTTGTTATCATGACTTTCTGTAAACTACAAATTCCAAAAGCCATTACCTAATGACTAGTAACTCATTGGCCCCTTTACTTTGCAAATAAGCAATGCCTAATTGGAAAGATTTGAATGGTGTTGATTTCCTCTTAGTACATTTTTAGCAGTTTTACGTCTTTCTATAGATCTATGTAAAGCACAATAGGCAAAGTGCTCACCTGATATCTAGGATTCATCTGACAAGTCATGGGTTATTCCCTGTACATTCATATTTCACTTTTCTTGGGGCCAACGCTGGTTTTTCAAAGGGAAATAGTAGAAGAACACTATGGGATCTGTAGTTGCAAGGCCCAGAGTCCAAACTAAAATCTAATTCTTTACCATAAATATATACATAAGTATATGGTATATATAAATACCATATATACATATGGAAAAAATTGTTTAAAATGTATATATAGCCATTCCGTAGTATCAGAGTCCTGGAAAAAAGACAGCAGATATTGTAATACTTCCCTATAAAAATTTAAAATAAAGTTTATTTTGGACAGTTTAGATACCCAAAG
Organism: Pyxicephalus adspersus; assembly: GCF_032062135.1. NCBI lineage: Eukaryota > Metazoa > Chordata > Amphibia > Anura > Pyxicephalidae > Pyxicephalus > Pyxicephalus adspersus. Next base: position 6,665,799 of record NC_092861.1, on the reverse strand, counting down.
CAGTGCTATGTGCCTGGTGCATTGTAAAGTCCCTGTTACATTTATATATATATATAGGGCTAGTTAATTTGAGTGCTGTTGAATCTACCACTAGGACTTAAGGAGGAAAGTCAGGAAGAAGGTCATAGAAAATTATAGAACCCAATGTAATTCCATAATCTATGGATCAACTATGTCTATGGGGTTTTTATCGTTTTTAATCTGGGATATGTTTAATAATAATATTATAATTATTATTATTATTATTATTAATATTAATAATAATAATAATAATAATAATAATGATGACACAGGAGGAGAAGAGGGCCTTTTCCCGAAGAGCTTGCAATCCAGGATGTGGTAAAATCCTCCACAATAGGAGAAGAAAATGTTTATTTCCTTAGAGGTTGAACTTGATGGACTTATGGAGTTTTTTTTCATCCTGACTAACTTTGTAAATTGATATAAAAGGTGTTGTTCTGGACTATAAGGTGTGCCCCTACTCTCTATTGTTCAATAAAACCACCAGAACGAAGAGTCAATGCTAACCTACCAGAATGAATGTAGATAGAAGCTATCACAGACAAAAAACCTACAGAAATGTGGAAAATATCTGAAAAAAATACCAAACCCAAAGAAGACACTGCACCTTGTAGGAAAGAACGATGCCCACTCAGCCAACAAAAGTAATATTCTGTTTCTTGACATAGTTTCCAAATGGTCATATCACTTGTTCAAGCTGTTATTTGGTTGAATATTTCACGTTGTGTGACATTTTCTGCTGTTTATGGCACTGTGACTCATAACTGACACAATTTACAATCAAGTCACTCACGAAAATTCATCAAATTTGCAAATATTGATATTTTTGTTTGATTTACAGGAGGACTATGGACCTTTAAGTGATGCTCATCAAAAGAATGCCGCAAAGAACAAGAAATCAAGTATGGGGTACAAAAACAGAGCTCGGAAATAGAAACTAGAAAAAAAATCGGAGCCTCAAAGTCATTGTAGAAGGCTAAATGGTTTTTAGTGACCCTATTAGCTTACAAAACAAATCAAAATGAATGTGTTCTGCAATAGAAGAGCACTTAGAAGAGTACTCCAGAGGCGAATATCTCCCTTTCTGGATTAAAATCCAAAAAACTCTTCACCTACAAAAGCATTGAATGTCTACTACTTATAGTACTTTCTATTGCTGATTCCCTCCTCTGATCCCCATGTCTTGTAAAGATGTAGGGTTTTGGAAATGGAACCAATGTGTGTCACAAGAGTTACAGTGCTTTTCTATTTCAGGACACTTTAATCTTGATTTAGTTGGTAACCTGAAGGGTCACTTAAGGGAAGAAATGGTCTTTAAAGGGCTCCTGAAGTTTATGGTTATTTCTTATAATTATCATTTATTTGTCCTTTCCAAATAATATAGTTTTTCTTGGAACATGTTACTAGATATTGGAGACGGGATGGACTTTAAAACAAATCTGATCTAAACTTTCTTTAATGTGATCTCATATCTGCCGTGTTCTACATACCTAAATATCACTGTTTCACCTTGCTGGACAGATCTGAAGATTGTGTTGGCCCTGTTTATAGTATCTGCCATGAAGCTGACCCTTTCTTACTTTCTTCTCCTTTTCTGTCTTTGACCTTCTAATGTAAGTTATCAGATGGTCTGTGGACTAATGTCAGTCATTAACTCATAAGAAACAAAAATGAATGTGTGAAATTGTTTTGTGAGGGGGCTCAGCTATAGGTTTGGTTTTCAAAAGCATTTCTAAATTCAGGTTTACTGAACTCTAACTCTAACCCTAATGATATTCCAAACCATACCCTCTTTTGTTATCCACCAAGCCAGATGATATCTAGGTCAGCAACAATATGGTGTTCATAAAGGTCTGACAGTGATCAAAGCCAGGTGTAAGTAAATTTGCCTAAGCACTCCGTTTTTTAAGTTATAGGGCTATTAATATAAAACTTTTATTTGTAGAACAATTTTTGGACGCTACCAGTAGTAAGTCAAATTTTATTAGGCTTGAAAACCTTTTATCACCCCACCAGAAAGCTACCTTAGCCCTAATGAGCATCAGTATCCTACCCTATTTTATTTTTATCTTTATATGGGAAACTAAGTCACATTATTCCATTCCACAGGCAGAGGTTGATTAACCATAATGGGAGGTTTGAACATTTGTGATCCCACCTCCCCTGTAGTATTTCAATACCATGGGGCCAGGAAGCACTTTATGATGCCATGGGATTGAATTGTATAGTTAGAACAGGATATCCTCCCTTACTTTTGGTTTACTTATGTGAATGTTGGGGTTTGCTCCTTAAATTTGTTAAGATAGAAGAAGCCATTCGAGTAAGCAGCGAAACATAATCAACAACACAGAAGTAGTCCAATTGAATGTGATTACCTACTTCTAGATTTCAAACTATTTTTCAAAATAATTGAAAACAAATCTCTTTGTTCCTCTTCTATTTTTTTTCTGGCAGTCCTTATTGGTACCTGCATTTTCCCCTTCTCTTTCAATGGAAAGGTCTATTACCGATGCACCAATGATGGTGGAACAAAGTTTTACTGGTGTGGTCAGAGCTACAATGTTGATAGAGATTTTCTATGGAGTCTGTGCCCTACAGCAGGTATGCACTTTGTAATAAACTCATTTTTAATAAAATCAGCATAGGAGCTTATTGGTCTGATCCTAGTCTGCCTTCTCCTATGTTTGGGAGGATAACCTGGTTGAAGCATATCCAGCATCTTCTAGCTCATACATCCCCAGCCTGCCCATTTCACTCATTGGATTTCCTCTTTTTGAAGTTTAGAATGCTCAGTTTTTCAGAGTCCTCATGAGAGAAGTACCAAGGCAGGGTAATGTGTTTTTATCATAAAACTATCTACGGCACCCTGCCAGCCTCTTCCACCAACCACGATCTTCCTGCATTGCATGATATATATAACAGATGATATGTTATGATGAGTTCTTGTTGTGCTTACAGAACAGGAAGTGAAATTGCAATACACAAATCAGGACACAATAAGAAAAACAACCTTTGTGTATAATACCATCATTACAGTATGTAGCATTTTCTGTATTTATCAATTCATAATAGGCTTCACCGGAATATCAAACTGTTCTCCTTCAACCCTTGTGGATATGACTTCATATTGCCTGATGATGCCTAATGACCCAAAACTGGCCTATGTGTCTACGCTGTGCAGAGTACCTGGAACCTTCAATGGAGGATATATGGAAATGTTTTGTTCTGGGCCTAGAAAGTAACCATTTTAGTTTATTTCAGGAAAAAAATTACTTTTAGTTTCATGACAATACCACGATAGAAAAACTCTATATATGGATAGTAGAGTCACAATAAATATTTCTCCCCTACCAAGTTCTTGAGAGAAGTCAGGCACCCCATCTGGTAGACACAGGCAATCAACAGTTTGAGAAGTGTCAGAAGACTGTGTCCATATTTAGTGATTCCTTCTCTGATTTCTGTGTCAGTGCTGTTCCTGTACTAATGTAGTAGTTGGCATAAAAAATCAACGGAGCTCCGTCATGGACACGGGTATCCAGAATTCCATTCATGTCAAATGCTGACGACTTTGGGCCTGATTTATCAAAGCTCTCAAAGACTGGATAAGTTAGAATATAATGGGTGAGCCTGAGTGATGCAGCAAACCGGGAATGGATTTTTCAAACTCATTGGTAACTAGTTGGCAAATGTTTTTTTTCCGCTGACCAAATCCCATTCAGGGTTGTTGGATCACCCAGGCTCAGCCATGATAGTCTATCTTCTGCAGTCTTGGAGAGCTTTGATAAATCAGACCCAATGCTGGAGCCTAAAGCAATGCAAGGAAAGGAAGGTGGGAGACATGGATCATTAGATAGAAGAGTAAGGCAGTATTTCTACTGCAGAGATGTGGCAGAGGGTCGCTTAAGCCTACTGGCCTAATTTTTTTTCTGGTCTAACTAAAGGTATAAATTTCTAGACCAGGAGGTAACAGGGGTGGGGGACTCTAAACCAAATCTGTCTTTCTAAAGTAAGATTAGTGTACGTCAGTATTAAAGTCAAATATATTCATACTGGGTCTGATTTATTTAAGCTTTCCAAGAAGATGGACATTCATGAAGATGCTGGGAATTAACCTGTCGCAGAATTGAAAATATTTGCCAACCAATAGCAAATGATTTTTAAGAATTTCATTCCACGTTTGAAGGATCTCCAAGGTTCTCACCCAGGTTCTTCAATCTATCTCCTCGGAGAGCCTAAATAAATCAGACCCAGTATATATATATTGACTTTAATACTGGTGTACACTAATCTTACTTTAGTATCTTTACTTACCTGTGATAGTCCATCTTCTCCAGTCTTGGAAATATTTATTAAATCAGGCCCATTGTGTCTGTAGGAAATTGTGCCCACTCAACTTAAAGAGTATTTCAAAGTTAGGTATTGATGTCGGATGAGAAGCCCAGGTTTACCATTCAAAAATATCCTATGGATGTTTATTAGTATTGATGGCTCTATGCTGGGCATGCAAGTTTCTCCACACCAAACTGGTGTGTGTGTGTATGTGTATATGTATATATATAAATATATATATATATATATAGATATATAGATATATACTAATGTATACAAATCTAGTGTAAATGTTCCTTTACTATTATACAGGAATATCAAACCCGTCATCCTTCACAACAACTACAACCCTGTCTACATCAAGCTCAAAACCATTCCCATTTTTTAGGCGGTGGCTTTTTTCAGCATTAAGAAAAAGAAGAAACTTCTCACTATTGAATCTATCACAGTTTACAGCAAGTTCAACTCCTATGTTTTTAGGAAATCAACAATCATTCAGTTTTGGTAAATATTATACAACTTCACAGATGGGTTTCCCATTATACCCATGGTCAACAACTAAAAGTTCCTCAACTACAACACGGTCATCAACATCATATTCTACTCAGTTACAATCCACTAAAACTTTACTTATGACATTACAAACACGTACTTTGTCTGGACTTTCTGCAACAAGAATCTCAGATACAACATTTCCAGTGTTTGATATAAATGTGTCAACCGCTAATAGTGTTTCTGATACTTCATCTGTTACGTCACTTCTATCGACAATGAGTTTGTTATCAGCATTAAGTTCACCTCAATCGTCTAGTAAATCATCTGTGACATCAGCTGTAAATACAAGCAACGTAGATACAACTCGCAGTGACTTTAATGGCACATCTTTATCCCAAACATACATGACCTCTCAGATGTCCTCAGGAACTCCACAATTATCCTCCAGCACACAGTTTTCCACTTCCCAGGCTACTGGCATCAGTATTGGTAAGAAAATATTTCAGTTAAGGTCACATACACGAGCATCACATCAACACTGTTTTGGAGAAAAATTTTGCTGGAAAGAATTTATTATTAAAGTATTATTGGATTGGCCAAACCCTCAGGTGGTCTTCAGTGTTTGATAAAAAGGTTAGCAGAGAACAATGGACAAGTCATTGTCTGTGGTCTCTCTGCAAACGATCTTTTCCCCATTACCAAGTCTGGTTCTGCATTGTGTCTCCATGTGAAGTTGGCCATCTTAACAGAGCTGGGGTTTGGACTTTCTTATGTTATAGTTTTAAGCAAAGTGATCAATGAGCAGCATTACCAAATGAAATGGTGGGTGGCATCACCAAACCTTCTGAGACTGGTAGTCAAAGGTAGAAGAGCCTTAGATGATCTCACACTGTAGATAGACAGGAGACTGTAGAAATAGGAATTCCTAGCCAAATGCATATTCTAGGAAGTGCACAGAATTTTATGGGATAAATGTAAGACAGTGTACTACTTAGTATTCAATAGGAGAACCCGGAGGATACTCATCTGTCTTCGTCCCATTGTGGGTGCCATCCTCTGCTTCCTTTTTTTTCTTCCACATCCTGACCTTTAGCCGTATTGATGGGACGGGAAAGGCTGATGCATGCACAGCTCAGCGAAATAATTTTGACAGATGGGCTGTAACCAGGCAGGTAAGAATACTTTGCTTATCCTTTTTATAATAAGAACCTGCCTGATGCTATAACATAGGTATTATTGACTTTTGGAGTTCAGATCCACTTTAAACCATCTGAAAGTGTCTGTGCTTTCACAGGGGACTATAATGGTTCGATCGCTGGGGTGAGTTCCTGGCTCTTTACACCTGCTGTGCCCAATATGAAGGGTCTCATCATCTGTGTACTGATTTTCCAGGTTTGCACCTCTGCTGTGCCCGTTATGAGGGTTTGACACTCTCCGAGTTCCTGGGTCTGCAATCCTGCTGTGCCCTTTATGAGGGGTTCACATGATCACTATACTTAATTCCTGGGCCTGTACACCAACTGTGGTTTTTATGCATTTGTTTAAAAAACAAATCGTTTTTAATTATGCCTTTATCTCATTTGAGTCCTGAGATGTTTTGTTTAACAAAACTTCATATGCTGAAAGCCTTGCGTTTACAGAATACTGTCAGCAAATACAAGAAAATATTGAGAGGACCCGAAGCATTTGTTCTGCAGGAAAACGAAAGGTTAGTTCTGCAAAATTGCTTTATTTAATATAAGTAATTAAAAGTTAAGATTGTCTTCAAATTCCTAGTTTATTTTTCAAGTATAAAGGTACACATTTGCTGTTTCCTAATTCTGCTGTGTTTCAATCCCAGGAAATTATACAACTATCAATGATTTTAGCAATTTGCAGTTGTGGCTGGCTTCATTAGTAAGTTTTGTGTCTGTTTTGTCCTTAACCTGAATTTGAAAAATTTGGATCAAATTAACGGAATGGGCCTGATTTATTGAAGCTCTACAAAACTTGAGAAGGTAGAAGGTACTATAAGGAGAGTTACGCCAAACCTGGAATGGATTTCTTAAAATCATTTCTCTTAGTCAACAGAGGTTTTTAAACCTGGACCAGATCTATTTCAGGTTTGCTGGATCACTCAGGTTCTCCAGTAATAGCCTTTGTTCTCCAGTTTTAGGGAGCTCAGTGGCTAGTACTCTGCTTCTGGTACACTTGGGTTGGATCTTGTTCAGAACACTATTTGCATAGAGTTTACACCTGTTTGTGTTGATTTTTAAATAGCTTGGATCTTTTTATACATAGAAAAGATGTGCTCAGTCAGCATTGTATACATTTGAATATAAACTGATCCGAATATAAACTGAGGTACCTTGTACCTGAAAAAAAGAAAACAGAAAAACTATATTGACTTATAGTATAGTAGTAGTATTATTGTAGTATTATAGTAGTAGTATTGAAGTATAACCCTAAGGCACAAAATATGGCTGTGGCCCATCTCATTGAAAACAGTGATCAAAAGAAATGAAAAAAAATATGTGTGAAAAAATTATCTGCTGTGTAATATTTGTCATCCCTTTATTTATAAGGGGAAAAAATAAAATTACATGGGCTCAGTCTGTGTATTGTTTGGATGTTTTAGATGGTTACAATGGTCTATCTTGCTTTTAAATGATCCTTTGTGCATTATTGTTGACTACCAGTAGATAGTGCTGTGTCCTTGTGTAAAGAATGTAACAACCTCTTGTAATGTCCCAGGCCAGGGGTCTGCAACCTGTGGCTCCGGAGCCGCATGCGTCTCTTCAGCCTCCTTGTTGTGGCTCCCTTCGGCTGCCGTGGGGAGATCTCTGATGGGGGATCCCCTTCCTCCCAAGACACTGTGGAGGAGGGGGATTCCCTATCCGGTGTTCCAATGAAAAAAATCTACCAGTGAAATAAATCTACCACGGGGCGTGTACAAATGGGTGTGTACAATGGCATCCCCCTCCTTTGAACCCCAATTCCTCTGGAATGGGGAGATGTACAAAACCAAAAATGTAGGTGGAAGTGGGGGACACCTGTGACTAACACCCCCTAAAATTGAATTGTTAGGCTATCATCAGAACATAAAGAACTCTGCCCATCAAAAAAATCTACCGTTACACATTGCTGGAGGCACCTGAACCCCAATTTCTCTGGAACAGGAAGGGGGTACAGGTGAACAAAATTAGAGGTGCAAGTGGGGGACACCTGTGGCTAACACCTCCTAAAAACTCCACCCATCAAAAAACCCCTACCCTGTTACACATTGTTGGAGGCTTCTAGCACATAAACCCCAATTTATCTGGAAACGGGGGTGAAAAAAAGGTGAGGTGCAAGTACGGGACACCTGTGGTTAACACCTCCTAAAAATTCATAAAAACTTCACCTATCAAAAAAATCTACCCTGTTACACATTGCTGGAAGCATCTAGCATCTGAACCCCAATTTCTCTGGAACGGGGGGGAGGCGCTACAGGTGACCAAAATAGAGGTGCAAGTGGGGGACACTTATGGCTAACACCACCTACAATTGAATCGCTAAGGCATCGTCAGAAAATAAAGAACTCTGCCCATCAAAATAATCTACCCTGTTACACATTGCTGGAGGCTTCTAGCACCTGAACCCCAATTACTCAAGATTGGGGGGTACTGGTGAACAAAATTAAAGCTGCAAATGAGGGACACCTGTGGCTAACACCCCTTAAAATTTCATCGCTAAGGCATCGTCAGAACATAAAGAACTCTGCCCATCATATAATCTAGCCTCCAGCTTGTAATGTAACAGGATGATACGTTAGAAGCTGGAGGCTTCTAGGGGCATAGTTCAGTGTTTAATTTATTTCAAAGTAGGCCTACACATGCACACTTGTTGTAACAGGTAAAATTTAAAAAATATTAAAACTTTTAAAAGTTTATAAACTGTGTTATGTTTTGCGGCTCCAGACTATTTTTCTTTAGTGGAAGAGGAGGCAAAATGGCTCTTTTGATAGTAAAGGTTGCTGACCCCTGTCCCAGGCAGTTGTTACACACATTCATTGGGACACAGCACCATCTAGTGGTGTGACCTAAGTATTATCTGAGATTATTTTTTAATGGTGTTTTCTGGTTAAAAAGCTGTGGCTTATACTATACTATACTGTATATATAAGCAATTTTTTTATTTACAGAATGTAGTTAAGGAAAAGGGACAATTGTGTCATGCAAATAAAATTGTATACATTTTTACTTTTAGAATGTATTGAACTCTGAAGGTCTTGGCACCATCCAGTCTCTCTGGAGTTACATCACTAGGTCCTCTGTCAGATTTTTGCCAAGTGACATTACATTGGTTTTAGACATCTTAGAGAACATCACAAAAAATGCAGAATTATCTGGTCTTCGGTTTGACGTGGACACTGTGGAAGTAAGTGGCACAACAATTTACAATAAAGCCTAATGTTTTTTATATATGCATATATATACACATACCAAGTCTTGCCATGAACAGATTTGTTTCCTATTAGTTCCTAGTATGATAATAGCTGACCTGATCCTTATTGTCCCTTTATCTTCCTGTTGGCTATGATATGAATAGGCAAATAAACAGACAGGGGCTAGTAAGTGCTTGGATAAAATGCACAATGAAAAGCTTGGACAGGGCCTTCTATTCCTCCCTTGCCATAATATATACCTGTATGTATGCAGCTTTGCCATCTGCTGCCCCCATGTATCGTACAGCACTGTGTAATACTCTGGTGCTTAGAAAAAAAAGCTAATATTATTAGCAAGTCAACAAAACATTAATTTTATACCTGCATACCTCTTAAATGATCTTTTCTGCATTATTGTTGACCATCAGTAGATGGTGCTGTCTTCTCATATAAAGTGTGTAACAATCTCCTGTAATATCCCTGGAAGCATGAGATTGTTACACTCATTCTATATAACTTTTGTACTGTTGAGTTGGTTATGATGGTTTAGCTAATGGTGAAAATATTCTTCTATTTACAGAAAGTACTTGCAATTTTTGACCATCTTAACAGTGCCCTCACCTTGGAGTCTGTAGCCAGTATGGAGAAGAGTGTTGGTCCAGAGCTCTTGAAATGTCTTGAGAGCCTCTTTTCTTTGATGTCAGTTACCCATCAACCTTTCAGTTTATCCTTCAAACACTTTGACCTCCATTGTTCAGTGTACACCTATGAAGACCTAGAAGAAAATGGACACATGTATTTGGGTTCTGGAAGCCTGCTGTCACTGCCCAATATTAGCACCAAGTTTCCTCCTGAGTGTTATGTAAATGTTTTGTCTATGAATTACAAACCACCCAATCAAACCTTTAACAGCCTGTTTGACAGAAATGAAGAGACAATAAATTCCTTTTATATGCCCAGTTTCATACAAACCCATGTCATGATCCTAAATAACAAAAGTTATCACACAGCCAATATCCAAATGTCCTTCATGTGTGGAGATCATTCTTGTGACCAGACAGTTGTATGTGTGTTCTGGGATTTTCTTCTGGATAGATGGTCAACAAGTGGTTGTGTTACTCAAATGGCCAATAGATCCACCATATGCATCTGTAGCCACCTGACATCCTTTTCTGTTTTGATGGCAAACTCAGTGCCGGAAGGAACCTTGGATTCTTGTATTCTGGATTACATTACAAAGGCTGGACTTTCAATTTCCATGATTTCTCTCATTTTATGTATAGCAATACAAATCATTCTCCTGAGACACAACCAAAGCAGCGTGGCATCACACAGATACTGGACTATCCTTCACATGTCCGTATTCCTGTTAATAAGTAACATCTCATTCATAGCTTCCAGTTTCATTGACCCAGAGGTTCAAGACACGTTATGTGTTGTTTTCACCTTTTGCACCCATTTTTCCCTAACGGGTTTCTTCTGCTGGAACCTGGTACAGGGTGTCTTTTTGGTCTATCGTTTGGTGTTTATCTTCCAGCACGTCACCATAAAACAATTTATCGCCCTCTCTGTTTTATTGGGTTACATCTGCCCTCTAGCCATAGCTGTGTCTACTTTATTGAAGTATTTTCCAGATAATTACAGAAAGAAAAATGAATGCTGGTTGAAGGGCCCCTCTGAGGCTTCATTGGCCTTCACTATCCCAACAATAGTTATTCTAGGTGGAAATTTTCTTGCGCTCATCGTTGTCATCCGTACATTTCTGAGGCCATCTGTATCTGAGGTCAAGAGAGAAGATGAAGAGGTGGTTAAGAAGCTGGCAAAAGCTGTTTTCTTTTATACCCCTCAGTATGGGTTGACATGGGCTGTTGGGGTCCCTTTGCTAACAAATCAAAATGCAATTTGGCTACACTACCTGTTTGACATCCTTAATCCTTTACAGGTACATGATAATCAGATTGTAATTAGTTAAGGTCCACCCTTCTCCATAATTTTGCAAGAACTATGATAATATACACAAGGAAGAAAGATATTTGGTTTGAATACAATATGTTTTTGCAACAGAACCCTAAAACATTGCTCAAAAGCAGTTCAAATGCAATTTTTATGTGTTGAGGTTCCTTAAGGGCCCTTTCTAAGTCAACAGGTTTCCATAACGTAACATACATCAAAGCAAAATGCATATGGAAGTGAGTAGGCCGTTAAAGTGTAACCATCCCAAACCTTTTTCTTCAGTTGGGTATAATATATGGAAGCTTGAGACTTTCTGTAAGGTTTGTATTGCTGTCTGGGTCCCCAATGGGGAGATTTAGATACACAAGCTGCCTTGAAAATAATAGGAAATCCAAGATTGTTGAGTTACACAAACAGTGGGGTTTTGGGGAAATCCTCCAGTTGAGACACCTGTGACAACTGTCTTGCGGATATCATCTTACTTTGGAGAGATTTCCCCTTCCTTGTTATTAAACAATTACATTTTGGCTACACATATATTTTAAAAAAGCCATGGACTCAGAACTGGTAATTTATGCCATAGTAGGTTGTATAATGTAAAATCCATAGCAAACCCAAGTTTGACACTATGCACAATGTGATACAAAAGGTGATGCCCCCCAACACTATGATATTGCTAAATGTGCAAAGATTTTATCAAATTTGAAAATTACAAATATTTTTTAATATTTTTTTAAAAGTACATTATTTCCCCTAATTTAATAATGTATTATCTAAATTATATTACTGATTACTAGGGGTAAGAAAAAGCAAGCCAATCCAAAATTTAGAAGAAATGGATGGGTACAATGTTGAGAGCCTCAGATTGACTCTTTAGGGCACTTTGGGATCTCCAGTGTGAAAATGCATTGGTGACAGCTCCTGGCTGCACAGCAAACTGCTGCTATTGGACGTGGAGAGGCAAACTGCACCACTGGCACCATGAGTTGCGTGCGGCTTCATGCCATATGTCGCTTATGCAAACCGTGCCATGATCTGGTGCAGAAAAAGGGTCCCAACCACTCCTATTCACTTAAATACGGGAGACTGGGACTAGGTTGATCCTCGGTAAAAAAAACCCACCTAAACAACAATGACGACCCAAAGGGACATTGAACAATACCAAACTTCTTCTAAATTCTATTCAATGTACAGCACTGAATAATATGTTGGCGCTATATAAATCCTGTTTTTTATTAATAATAATAATTTTGAAGTTCATATTCACAGAGTTATCCTTAAAATCCTGACACAAAATTTTACATTTACAAAAATATGTCAGAATAATCACCTCAAACCTTTACTCTTGCAGGGAGTCTTCTTACTTCTCTTTGGATGTCTCCTAGATAAAAAGGTTAGTATCTTTTGAAATTTGTAAAGACAAAAAAACATAAGTCAGCAAAAACATGAAAACCATGGACAAGTGCAGTTGGGCACATTGCTACAATGGTGCCTGTAAAAGTGTGAGATAGATTAGGCAGCAAGTGAAGAGCTGGTTTGTGAAGGTCACGTATTGAAGGCAAAAAAAAAAAAATTGGCAAATGTAGGGATATGATAGATATTAGTAGGGGCCAAAATGGAATGGCTGGGCGAATGGGGTCAGAGTAAATGAAATGAAAATTTTTTGTTGGTGTTCCCAGGTACAGTGGGTGTTACCTATCAAATGTGGTCCAAGAAAGCACAAATGGTATGGTGCCAGCACCATGGGTGTCCAATGCTCAGTGATGTGGTTGTAACGGCTAACAAGTCACAAACCACCTTTGACGAACACCAGCCAATGGAAACACCATATGCTTTGTTCTAGCAACAGGCTCAATATTCAGGTATCGATTATCCCAACCAAATGGTTGGCAAGGTACACATCGGTTTTTGTTTGAGCCAGGTCAGGGCAAACCTAGAAACAAATCAGACTTGGACAGATTCACCCACCACTATTTCATATGTTGTAGGTGATGCATCTTGTGCGAAAATATTTGCTGAGAAAATTAGCTACAAGTAGCATGGTGAGTTAAATCATATTATATGTGTGAATGTATTACATATGGCACCCAGTCCAATAGCAGCTTCTTCTTTTGTTCAGAAATTCTTTGTCTCTCTCCACTGCGTGTTCCTTCAATGCAGGCTTTTCTCTAGTCTTGTCAATTTTCATGATAAAAAAGGACATTTTTTGTTCCTAATTCTAAATACATTTTATTATATTAGCTTGTATTTATACAATAGCACTGACATATCACATAGGAGTTTACAAAGTCCATAGTCATGTCACTAATTGCTTCTCAAAGGGGCTCACAATCTAAGGTCCCTACCATAGTCATATGATATTAACATAGCATAAGGACAATTTTTGAGGTAAGACCAATTCACCTAACTGCATGTTTTTAGGGATGTGGTAACCCACACAAACACGGGGAGAACATACAAACTGCTTGCAGATAGTATCCTGGCCCAGATAAGAACCCGTGACTTAGCACTGCAAAGACAAGAGTGCTAATCACTGAGCCAACGTTGCTGTCCATTGGTAAGGTAGGTATGTACTTTTTGGTACATACCCATTTTCTTTCTTCTTGTCTATGTAAAGGTAATTATTAGGTTAATCATATACCCCACTTGGATATTCATGTCACATAGTCTAGAAAGCATCAGGTTTCACGCAATCCACAAATCTCACAATCACTCACCACTGCAGAAGTGAAGTACAACAGCAGATAATCCAGAATATTGAGGAAGTTCTTTGTTATGAAGGGCCATGTCAGGACATTACGGTGCAAGGTAACAGGAGCTACCATCATATTCTACCAAAACCAATCAATTACTATATACATTATATATATCGGAGTTATCAGAGCTGAAAAAAATGTATTCTGTTTCTTTAAGGCAACAACATTGAACACTTATGGATGACTTGGGGTATCACAAGGTATGTAAGACACAGCGAGAACGGTCTCTGTATTACTTCCTAATGCAATCTGACTGAATCCTGGATCGAATCTTGGAGTTAGGAGTTTCTGTTAGGAGTTTTGTTCAAACTTGTCTTTTCTGCAGGGAATTTTTGACAAGATGAAGAGAAGATATTCTTTGAGGACAAATCATTTCCTGATCGTTTCAGAAGACTTTATGTACCTGCAGATATCTGAGGAACTCTTAAGCTGTATCAATATTTAATATTAATAATAATAATAGTATACTGATAATACCAGTGTCCTTGTTTTCTCTTTCTGTTCTAAATGTTACTGCTTAAATTTTTTTAACAGTGGAAAAAGTATGAAAGCATTAAGTGCTCCGTTAGTTTTATTGTTTGTTTTTTTATTGTTGTCTAGAGAAATGTAGACAAAATCATGGCTACATTCACTAGTGGATACTGTTACACTTGGGGAGACATGACCACTAGGGGGCGATACGGCTTGCACGAAGGTGGTGTGAGCCCTGAGAAGAGCCCTGATTTATGCTGGAGAGAATAGACTTTCAGCAGTGATGCTGGCTAATCAAGCAAACCTGGAATGGATTTCCTAAAAGTCAAGGTATTTGTTAGCAAATGTTTTCAATCCTGGACCAGATCCATTCCAGGTTTGTTGGATCACCCAGCTTCACTGATGCAAGTGTATTCTCTCCAACCTTAGAGAACTTTCATAAATCAGGGCCATGGAGTCTAAGCAGTAACCAGGTCTTCTTCAGAGCCTCTAGTGGTGAAGATGTTGCGCTGGTTCTTGCCAGGTTGCGTCTTGGGCACACCAGGGTGGCCAGTATAAAACATGGTACAAAATCACCAGCCTGAAAAACTGTCAAGCAAGGCCGGGGTCGAAGTAGGCAGCAAGCAAGAAACGTCAGGTCACAAGCCAGGAGTCAAATACCAGGAAATAGACACCGGTGACACAGAGACCACTGCAGACACAGGCAACACCGGAGACACTGGAAGCAACAGGAGGCACAGGTGACACAGGAATATCCATAGACAGAGAGGAACCCTGGAACAGCACAAGGGAACTGGCTGGGAAACAACAGACTGGAAAACAAGGGGTTAAGACAGGAGCTGGACAGGAGAAACACTGAATTATCCAACTGGTGTACAGGAAATGCTCAGCGGGACTCGGCACTAGTGGAGACTTGTTGCATGAATGCTGAGTGCTGTGTCTGAGTTAGCGCAATAGCCAGGGATGATTAAGAGGCTATTTCCTGATTGGCTAGCGGGATGGGTGAAACTGTTAAAACTTGGAAGAGCAGGCACGCCCAGGGTCAGAACTGCCCTCATTTATAAGAGAGAGGTGACTGCGCTTTACACATGATACTACCCAAATATGGATATTGTTGGTTCCATTTTTCCAGCTATGAAAGGGTGACCTCTAGAGCCAAACGGATACCCATCATACACAAACAATGAACACATGTACATGACAATCCACACAGAACAATACCTTCTATTTTCCCAGATCAAATATGAAAATATGAGATGCAAATTTAGGTATCCGCAAAGCAAAGACAGCTCTTTATATTCTATATTAGGGCATTTCTTTGAACATTATAATTAATACAAATAGACAATGTTGTTTGGTGGAAAACTGCTGAGCACACTAAAACAGACAAAATATATTAACCACCTGACAAACATTGTGCAGGTCCTTATTATACCACTGCTCTGACCCATTGAGCTGTGGAATCCACATTACCTTCTGAAAGTGTCTTGTGATACCCTGCATCAAAATGTTAGCCTTTATACCACAATGCACGCTGCTGCCATCTTTTCCCCAACTGAACCAACTGGCCACCCACATGACCTAAAAATGAACATGATCCATCAGATTAGGCCACTTACTTTCATTGCCCCATGGTCCAGTTCTGATACCTAATTTTAAGCACTTTCTGTGATAAATATAGTTCAGCATAAGCACTCAGACTAGTGTACACAACCCTCTGGCTACACAACCCTTGTAAGATACAATGCTTTCTCATGGCCAGTTTTTGTTTTACAAATTTGTAGTAAAGTAACTCTTTTGTGGGATCAGACCAGATAGGATATTCTTATGTCTCACAGACATCATTGAGTGTTTGCTGACCATGACCTTGTCCATGGTTCACCAGTTGTCCTTCTTTGGACTACCTTTGGTTGGTACTAACCACTGCACACCAGGAGCACCCCACAAGACCTGATGTTTGGAGGTGCACTGACCAAGTCATCCAGACGTAACCAGTGGGCTTTTGCCAAAGCCTTTTAATGGTATGTAAATTGATTTATTTTTTTTTTTTAAAGAAAATGGCACATCTTAATTAATATTACCAATGACTTTAAGTCAAAATCAAGCTGGCATAGCAAATTATAAATGCAAATCATAAAAATCCCATCTTGGCTTTGACTTTATGAAGAGGTCAGATCCTTAAACTTTTCCATTTTCCCTGTTATTATTATAACACCACACCTTCAAAGACCAACTGTTTACTCCCTGCCTAATAAATTCCATTTCCCCATGTCAGGGGCCATTGTTACTGAATAATCAGCATCATTATTACCTGTCACTTCACTGGCTAGTAGCTTTCATGTTTGGATGCTTTGTGTATATACAATGCATTTACATGCACAGGCAAACAAGTCCATTTCCTTATCCATTACATGTTTCATATTATATTTATATTAGTTCTGCACAGGGGCCCAATGTTGGCTACTTTCACAACTAAATGATCCAAAATATCAACATATACCAATATCAACCCATCACCTCCCTTTCCTCTACATATTAAATAGGTATGTCTGCAAACAAGGGCTTCCATTCTACAGGTTTTGGGGGCCATTACCTGCACGCACATTTTTAGTATTTCTCTAAAACAGCAGTATAGTAATTAAGGTGTGGTTTTCAATGTAAAAAAAAGTTTCTGTTGACATGAAAATCCTATGTGGCCCTCAAGAACTGGAATTAGACATCCCTGAAATCAATGAATAAATAATATGTGGAATTTATTTGATACTGCCTGGTTGCAAAAGCTTAAAACTGCTAGAAAGTTGATGTACCCATGGCTAGCATTATGCAATAGCACAAAAAACTCACTCACCTTTACTTTCACAATTTCAATCCAACTGGAAGTTTCCTGGATCAGAACCCTGCGTTGTTCCGGTATACTCCTTCCCGGTGCGGTGGAAGCACCTGGTATCGCCACAATCTTCACTGTGCATGCATGAGATCAGCATTTTTTTTCATTGAAGAGAAGGTTCAGCCAGAAGAAATAGAGTAGCCAGAAACTTCCTGAGATGTGTGGCGTATGCTGTGGCAATCAAGACAGAAAGGGTAGGGGTTTTACTCTTTTTTAAAAAATTCATTTTAAACCCCCACCCAAAAAAAAAGGTCAATTTTTACCTTATATAAAAAAGTTGTCTACCCTTTTATGTAAGGTAAACATTTTAGTTTAGGTCTGCTAAAAATTCTGTGAGGACAGTTTACCTGGTGGTCTGGAAACACCTAATCCCGAGCCTATGGTTTGGCAAACCAGGGACAATCAACTCCTTCCATCAACAGACATTGACCTTCGGGCCCCTATACCTCAACACATGCCACCCAATTGCCTGGTTTACCTTTAACTTTGGCCAGTCCTCACTTTTATTGCAGAACTGGCTTCCATTACAATCTAAGTATTCGACAGATAGGACATTTTAACCATATCTGCTATCTAATGTCCATAGATAGTGCCCCTGATTCATCAAGCAGAATCGGATTATCGGTCGCGCATTCGTATTAGCGATCCGGTATCGTACGCGGTCGCGCTATTCAGCAACGGAAAAAGCTTGCGCACGGAGCCGCGCTTATCCGACAGCTTTTTACTGGCGATCTTGCATTAAAAGTCACTGTTGCTGGCCGCGCGTACGTTCGCGCTTCCAGCGAGCGCGGATTTCATTGATGAATCAGGGGCAATGTATAGATTTACTTTTAATATTAACCATTGTCTATTATGTATCTAAACTATGCAATATATTGATGGGGAGGTTTAAGGGACTCAGGAGCATGGACACATGATATCTCAACACTCAACAATGCTTTGTCAAGAATTTCCATTTTTAAGCTCAACTTCCTCTTTTTCTGCAATGTGAACTGTCCTGGCAAAGTAAAACTCTGGATAAGTTCTGAAGAGCAGTGCGGAAGTCACATTCACCTACTTACTCTCAAGATTTAACATCCTTTATTCAGACAATATTTTACAAGTCATCAGTATTCATGTTCGAGGTCTGACTCATCCTCTTTCTTAGGAATGACTTTCTTAGGAGTCATGCTGCATTGTCTCCTGATGACAATGATGACCAGCGATGTGGAGGTGAATGGAGACCTTTCATCTGTAAGTAGTATCTAATATTCATCCATTTATTCCCAGACATTTGGTGCTCTGGGTGCACAAAATATTGCCCCTTTTTTTCCCAAACACCTCTACAGTTTCACTCTTCACCCAGTTCTTAACGTAGAAGAAACCACGATTGATTTACAGAAGAACCCTTCCAGAAGAACCATTCCAAGAGTTTTAGAAGGAACCCCCAAACCACACCAATATGAGTAAAGCAAGATCCCCTAAGCCACAAGCTTATATTGTTTAAGACACTGATAGGAGGCAAACCCTTAACACCAACACTGCAAGACGACAATGTTGACTACTGCCATTTGTACCTTTGCCAGCTACTTCATCAATAATCACATATGTGCACCATATAACTAAATGATTGATGGGCTTGGGATAACATCATTGAAGGCTTTTTCTTATACTTGTTTTTTTCCACAGAGCTTGTGGTTATCTGTACATGGAAGGAGACTTCCGTTATCTGGTAAGTCAACCGTAACCTTGCAAAAAAAACATTTTGGTTAGTACACCAGTGAGTTTTTTTTATTGCCCCTATTGAGAGTTTTCATTTCACTTGATATATGAACAATATCCCATCATTGCAGCACTGCATGAAAGTAGCATTTTGGTGGGGAAAAATGGACAAAGCTTCATAGCCAAGGAACTTACATAGAGAATCACCTTGTTTTTCCTTATCCAAAAACCTAAGGACAATAAGAACAGACGTAACATAAGCAATAATGAGCCCTCAACATGTACAGTATATATTCATGTATAATTGGCCAACTGAAAACCCCAAATTATTACTCATTTCACTTTTGTAGTGACATCCAGATGGGTCAGATAAGCCTGTTCCTTCCTAATTACCTACAAACTTTAATACAATTCTCCTAGTTTATGGTGCCCCTATGATGTTCACAATGATGGACATTCACACTTACCACAAATACATGCGTACAATATCGGATAGATGCCTGCCAAAGATATTTAGGCAAAGTACCCTAAGGGCCTATTTAGACCTATGCTCTGTGATAAACCCAGGCATTTTCCCATGTGCTGGATTCTCTTGTGCTGGTGCCATCGATGTTCTGTGTTAGGTAGGCCATTTACTTGAACTGACTAATACTTGAAAATACTTTTCTTTCCCCCTTTTATGTCCCAGTTGCTATTTATTGTTTTGTGTTGCAGCTCATGTATGCTGAAAGGGTGTGCTGGAATTCTATTTATAATAGCACGTTTATGCTAAAAAACATTCAGTTACATGTGGGTGAATTGAGCTTTATAAAGAAAACAAATTATTTCTAAAGGTTTTATATCTGTATTATTGTGATTATTATTTATATATTATTGTAATGGTAGTGAAGTGTTCA
This sequence comes from Pyxicephalus adspersus, assembly GCF_032062135.1. Lineage (NCBI taxonomy): Eukaryota > Metazoa > Chordata > Amphibia > Anura > Pyxicephalidae > Pyxicephalus > Pyxicephalus adspersus. The sequence continues at coordinate 6,645,885 of NC_092861.1, read as the reverse complement.
GGTCCGAATTTGGACTACACAAGCAAACATCGGTATGTCTACAAACCTGCAACTATACTTGTTTAAAAGGTACAGTTAAGGTTTTATATATTGTATTAGTCAACTGAGTTAAATGACATTCAAGTCACAAAGCTATTGAGATTATTTAAAGAAAATAAGTTATAAATGCAATCTTTCAACTGAATTATTTTTCATAAGGGCATAAATATGTAGAACAACATCATCTTATATATAGTTGTACTGCTAAATTTGATATCATTTGATTGAAACTAAATATATAAAAATGTATAAAACTTTATTTTGCAAAAGCATAAGTACTTTTGATCTTTAAGCACTACCTAACCTTTAATAAATTTCTTTCAATTTTTGAAGCATAAAAATCATATTTATCAGATTTTAAATTCCGCCAAAATCATCCACAATACTTTCAATCATTAAAAATTGTGCTTATCTATAATTAGATAATTAGATTGGCGGTTGCCAACCTTTCGGACCTCACAGACCACTAAATTCATAATTTAAAATCCCACAGACCAATAATATGAATTTTTATTTAAAAAAAAAATACATTTGTAAAATAATGATCTTCCTAATGGTGAGGACTGTGGCGGCTCTGATTCATTGATCAGCTCACGGTTAAGTGAAGTATTACTATTGTTATTATTATCATTAGTTACATTATCTTTGTTATTACTAAAGTAATGCAAAATATTTGTTTGCTTTTTCTCACTCATTACACTAGGGAGTGCATTTTTTGTTGAGTTAGATCTTACACTTGTTTTTTACTGATTTTTGGGTGATGAATCCAGAAATTACCCCAATTTTTTGCTATCACATCCAGTTTTTAGGATACAGGGTAACCTCCATTTTTGTCAAACATACAAATTTTACATACAATGAAAAAATAATGAAATAATAACTCGAATGTACTGTTTGTTTGTACTCAAATGGCTCATGTAGAATGTTTGGATCACCTGGTTTTAGGGCAGATCTTGGAGGCCAATTCCTTTCCACCCAATGCCTCTTGTGAGCTCTGCTGTCCCACATGCACAGATAACAGGGATACTTGGTGTATCCGCGTGCTGACCAAGAAGGAAGCATATCATTTTAAGGTCAACACAGATGACCCAATTGTGTTGGTGATATTGCAATAACTCAATGACTTTCTTTATGTCTGCATATTCTTCACAAAGAGAAACTGAATGACCTAAATGTGTTGCCATTGTGAAGGACACACTTTAAGCCCTGCTTTGAGCTATCGATAAATAGACGCCATTCAGAGTTAAAGATTGGAATTCCCAATTCCTTCATTAAACCAGGTATGTTATGGCAATACACAAAGCCACTGTCAGTTCTAAAGTACTGCAGAAATGCAATGTCTCTGGTTCGAAAGTATGATACCTTCCTTCCTTTTCCAAGTAAGTTTTTCTCAGGCAGTCTTGATGCTAGGACATCTGAAGCCTTCTTCAATAGTCCCAAATCACTCAACTCATGCTGATCGAGTCCTCTTCAATTTCAAACTCTTCATCACTGTTGTCACCTAGTTCATCACCATAATCATGTTCTTCAAGAGAGGGTAGTGTAACGTAAATCGGCACTGGGATTTCAACTGAATAAGCCACTGGGCGTATGGCCGATGGTAGACTAGGATACTCTATGGTATATGTATTGTTCCTGTTATATCCTGAAGTTTCACTATACAAAAGTAAGAGTCACTAAAATGATCTCCTGGCTCTCTCCAAACCATAGGTAGACCAAATGGCATCTTATCACCTGTTCCTTTTGTCCACATCCGTAAACCCTCGACACACTGTTTGCAAACCTTATGAGGGGCCCAAGACTTATCTTGATCACCAAGTTTACCTTTGAAATATGCCAAATAGGCTTGCACTACAAATGTGCTGATGTTCACCCTCTGACTGGGAATGGTGAAACTGCCACAGATATAACAAAATGAATCAGGGTTGTTTAGGCACTTACAACGAGAAACAGCAGAGCCAGACATGATCTGAAAGAATATAAAGATGAAAATTGTCATTCAGAATATATAAATTTATTAGAATTTTATTTTGTTTCATTATTATTAAAACATAAAAATTGCAAATAAAGTACAACTTTTTCTGTGGACCACCAAACGGTTCTTGCAGACCACCAGTGGTTTAAAGGTAACAGCTCATTCCACACAATATATACAACTGCTTTAGTAATTATACGTAAAAAAAAAAAGACATTTTGATGTTTACTGTTTTTCTTTTAGTATATGACAACAGCAATTGCCTGGTTTTCGTCATCCATGGAGAACTTGCCTTGTACCCATGTAAAAATAATAAATGGACTTCAGCCGGCTGGTGCTCCATATCCCCCATGAATACCAGCAGTTTGTTACAGTGGATGCACTGCATTGGTTCAGGTAATATATAGATATTACGGGTGAAATGCATGCATGGGAGGACTGAGATGCTATGTAAGATCGCATTTGCTCTCTAGGTGAATAATAATAAGGCATTTTGGGCTGGTGACCCTGGTGGTGGAATGGAGGTGATTCATCATTCAGACATCAAGCAGGACCAGTGGCACATGTCGGGCATTTATTTAGTTAACTGATGCCTTTTCTGTACCTGGAGAAAACTGGACCTCGAGATAATGGCCCTGATTTATGAAAGCTCTCCAAGGCTGGAGGAAATACACTTTCATCAGTGAAGCTGGGTGATCCAGCAAACCTGGAATGGATCTGGTCCAGGATTTCAAACGTTTGCTTGCAAATAGCAAATGATTTTTAAAAATCCATTTTATGTTTTCTGGATCACCCAGCTTCACTTCTGAAATTGTATTCTCTCCAGCCTTGGAGAGCTTTCATAAATCAGCCCCAAAGAGTTACAGCATGCACAGAAGGGACATTTTAATACAATAAGGGGGCGGAAAATGCGGAACTCATGCATGCACAGTGGGATCGGCACTTTTTTCTGACCCTTTACAGCAAGCTACATCACACAATCTCACGCCTGCGCAGTGCGAGATCGGTAGTCCTAGCCAGAATATGGATAGCAGGACGACACGGAACTCAGTTGAAGACATCTCCAGCAGCAGTTTAGTTGCCAAGTATTTATTAATCATTTTTTCATTGTTCATTGTTGATTCATGAAAACACATGAGAAGAATTTGTTAAATATTTTTATTCTCAATAACCTTAAATATCAGTCGGTGTGTGCAGGCTTTCTGTTTGAGCCGAGGCGGGTAATTCAAATCTATTTGTATTCCATTCAATACAAAAAAACTGTATTGAATGCAATACAGTAGATTTATACGTGTAAAAGCAGTACATTGTTTTTCATGACATTTATTTTACAGTATAGTATAATAGTATGAGTATAATATTTATTTAAAAAAATATATTATATAGATATATATTTTTTGTTTTTTTATTTATTTATTTAATTTATTATTTTGACATGATTTTGTGTTTCAGACTTTATTATACTCATACTATTATATTATACTGTAAAATAAATTTTCATGAAAAACAATGTACCGCTTTTAGACATAAAAAACTGGACAGAAATGAACCGCTAGGGAGGTTAATTGCCACCCAATTTTAGCTAATTTGAGCTCTGCATGAGCATCCAACTGAACAGGGACAGGTGAGTATTGATAGGTTTAGTTTTACTTTGAAAAACGGATATTTAAATAAACAAATTTTCTTGTCATTTTGCTTCTCTTTTTGAATTTCTGAACGGTGTTGGAGAAAAAAAGATTCTTAAATTTAGATGGAAATTTACAGTGAAATGGACTAAAGTGGTAATTTTCTATTTCAGGATACACAACCATTGCAGTTTGTTCACCCACCATCAGCATTGGCAGGGCATCCAGGAGATGCAAATTGAACTTCAAGAATGTCGACCATCTTTGCATTAATGACCAATGGTGTTCAACAAACAAATCCTTTTATGAGGAGCTAGCAGATACAAACAGCATGAGCCAATTAACCACTGGTAACTTCGTACACTTTAAATCCATAGAGAAATATTTACCGTAACAAGCCATCAGTTTTATAAGAAAGTTTTCCTGCCCATAGTGCCGATGCTTATCTGTACTGTGCAGTGATCTGTCCTTGTCTTCGCAGGTTCCCAGAACGTCTTTGTGGGTAATTTGCCTTTTCTAAAAGATTTGGTTTCTCATAGGGTATGTTTTTATTAACATTGAAATAACTGTTACTATTATCAATGATGGTTATGCTTCAATTTTTAAATGTCCAATGTTTGTAGGTAGGTCATAGTTCTACTTATTGATATACTATTAGAAAACCAGCACAAGATTTTGAAAGCATGCAAAGGAATGGGTCACTAAGGTTTGATGGGTTGTGAAACCACAACGCAGAACTGACTTTTGGATAAAAATCCCCATTTCTACCAATTGACTGACCTATTGTTGAGTAGACGTAAGTTGCTCTTACCAATCAGGAAACGGCAGGAAGAACACTCTGGTACCCAGTTTGTACCAGTCAAAATTTTTGCATTTGATCAATATTTGTCAGATATTGCTAGTGGGACCTGAAAAGTTTATAAGCTGAAATGATTTTGTACTCATAAAAATGCAGAAGAATTACTTATAATATATTGAGCAGCTGTGGAGAAAAAGTAAATGTTAGAACTAGGATTAACTAAATTAGTAATTGAAACCGCTTTTAAAGTGCAGTCTGCTGGTGAATACCTCCGTGTGAACCTTCATCTACATTGGTCTTGCTTAATATTTGTTGGGGTAATATATTTTTACAGTAAGGCCGAAAAAACATATTAGACCTGATTTATTAAAGCTCTCCAAGGCTGCAGAGGACAGTAAAGCTGGGTGATCCGACAAACCTGGAATGGATCTAGCCCAGGATTCAAAACATTTGCTAGCATATAGCAAATGTTGTTGAACAAATTCATTCCAGGTTTGCTGGATCACCCAGCTTAACTGATAAATCTGTATCCTCTTCAGCCTTGGAAAGCTTTAATAAATCAGGCCCATTGTAACACTTACCTCCTTTGCTATATCGTCGGCTCCTCTCTGCCGTGCATGTGGGTAGTTTTGATCCAAGGCACGCTTTATCTTCCAGGTTTATTGTGCATTGTCAATCCCACCTACCATTCAGAAGATAGCTTCTTGGTGGTCCCTAGCTATTAAGCTAACTCAGACACAACGCTCAGTGTTCAAGCAACGTGTCTCCAGACTACTGCCGAGCCCCTAGCTCTGTGGAAGCATTTCTTACTCAGATGTTTTCAAGTCCAGCTCCTGTTCCAACCACTTGTCCAGTGTTGTCCTTGTGCAGTTCGTATCTTGCTTTTCCAGTGCACCCAATGTCTTCCCGTGTCTCCTGCCTTCCTCTGTGTCTTCAGCGACCCCTATGTCACCCGTGTCTCCACTCTTTTTCTATGTCATCTGTGTCACCTGTGTCTCATTGTCACTTTCTGTTACCAGAACCCCGGTTTTGTTTCTGACCTCATTTGTTTGCTGCCTGCCTTGACCATGGCTATAATCAACTACTTCCTTGCTCATACACAACACAAAGAATGCAGAATTACCTATTTAGCTTGTTCATTTTACAACAACCATACCTCAAAAAGACTGGGTCTTAATGGAAAAATGTATTTTTTGTGTTGTTGACAAAAATATATTCTTTTGCCAACAACCCCTTGAAAAAAATGATACTGGATTGCACTTCTCAGTCTTCTTGTTGAACTAATCTACCTGAAGCAAGTTGCCATATTGTTTGTGAAAATGTAGGTCTCAGAAGGTATGTCTTATGCACAAAGTAACCTTGAACAGAACAGAAAGCAGGATGCCTGCGCAATGGAAGACATTTGGTCTTGGTAGGTGCTTCCTAGAAGAAAAGACCCTCAGCTTGCATGCTATGGAGGAAATTATGAAATCAAATTCACAATTTACTTTGGAAGCCCATCTGGCTAAAGTCAAATATTTCTGATTCCAATATTTACCTTTACCCATGTGCTACATGATAGAAATGATTTACTTACCCATTTTGATTTTCTCTTCTAGATTGGTATATCCATTGCCAGCAGACCAATCAGCAAGAGCTCTTCAATCATCAATAAATTCAGATTAAATGAAGATGTCAGCACTCAAATGCTGAACCATATTAAGAATGTCTTTTCAAATATAAAAGTAATGAACCAATTGGTTAACAAATCCTGTGCCAATATGGAAGGACAGTGCTTGGTATTCAGGTGTAATGCTTTTCACAATGAAGCTTCAATAAAGTTATCTCCTCCCAAAAAAGTATGTGGTATTCTCCGCGATGGTTTGGTCAATGTTTTGGTCATTGCTCCCCAGCTCCCCAATGAAACCTTCAGTAAGCATAATGGCGATGGAGAAGACACAATCCTAACCTACAACTTGGTCACTGATATGCTGTCACTTTTTATGCTCTTCAAAAGCACCTTCAACCATACCCTATCCAGAAATATGACTTTCAAGTGTGATGTAGGTAACCAGACCGCTATATGCGTATCCTGGGATTTCACACTGAACCAGTGGTCATCAAAGGAGTGCCAAACTCAGATGATCAATGGAGCCACCAATTGCTCCCACAATCTCTTTGGACAGTCCTTCTCAGTACTCGTGTCAGAAACTGGACCACCTTCTAACATCACACACTCCAAAATTCTTGATTACATCAGCAAGACTGGACTTTTCATCTCCATCATTTGTCTTTTTCTTTGTATTTTATTATATGCCATCCTTGTCAGTCAAACCAGAACTTCAGGGATGGCTTCCTATCAGCACGTTGCCATCTTGCACATGTCGGTGTTTCTGATAAGTGACTTTTTCTTCTTTGGCCTGAGCTACGTAACACCAAAAGACCATCCAAAATTGTGTCTATTGATTACTTTTAGTCTCCATTTCTCCCTGCTGGGGTTTTTTTGCTGGACATTGGTAAAGGGAATTGTTTTGGCATGCCCATTAGTGTTCATCTTCTACTACATAACTAAGAAACAATTCCTGGTTCTCACCATTTTGTTGGGATACTTGTGTCCAGTGATCATAGCCTTGGCAACATTACTCTGGTTTTATCCATGTAGATACATACAGGTCAACTGCTGCTGGTTGGAGTTCAGGTCTGGAGCAATAATGGCCTTTATTGTGCCAGCAATTATCATTATGAGTGGAAATTTCATGGTTCTGGTGGTTGTGATACGAACATACTTGAGACCCCCAGTCTCTGATGGGAAAGGGAGAGATCAAGAAGTGGTTGGGAAGTTAATGAAATCTGTCCTGTTCTGCACTCCTCAGTTTGGACTGACGTGGGCCATTGGAATCCTGCTGTTTTTAGAAGACAATATAGTACTGCACTATATGTTTGCAGTGCTCAATCCTCTGCAAGTGAGTTGCTAAGCTTTAAATATTCACTGGAAAGAACACTCCAGTTTTGTTAAAAATGTATATAAGATGTCTAACTGTGCTACATGCCTTAAATTCAGAAATGTTTTTGCATTTTAAAATGAAACTGGCTGTAATTAAATTAACATTTAGCAGTTTTTTTGTGGCCAGACTCTCTCGCAATCTTCAAGTCCTGGCCAAAAGTCTACACAGGGTTTGAGGTCAAATTATTAGCCTGCTACATAAAATCTGGCATCCGCTAAATCCATTTATTTTATAGGTTTATTGCAGTAGCAGTTTGATTTATTTATACAGTACAGGGATGCCATGGATGAATTGTTTCCTTTTTGGACTCTGCCACTGATCATTGGATTATAGTTAATGCTGACTTTCCCACCTGAATTTTCCATGATCACCATTTACAGAATAGAAGCAGCCAAGAAGCAGCTTAAAACATTACTGTTACTTTCCTTCAGCAAAACTGGAGTTTCACTTTAACTGTGTGTATTACTGGGTTGTGATTGTTGTAACTGTTATTCATAGTGATTCTCCCACCTTCCGGGCCTGATTCATAAAAGGTGTATCCTGGGGAGGATACACCTTTATCTGTGAATCTGCGTGATCCAGCAAACCAGAAATGGATTTGGTCCAGGATTGCAAACATTTGCTAACAACTAGCAAATTATTTTAAGAAATCCATCCAGGTTTGCTGGATTACCCAGCTTCACTGTGGAAAGTGTATCCTCTCCAGCCTTGGAGAGCTTTAATAAATCAGACCCTCTGTCTCCCTCCTTTTCTCTCCTCTTTTCTCTCTCCCTCCCGTCCACCCTCTCTCTTTCTTTCTCCATGCCCTCTATCTCTTTCTTTTCCACCTCCCTCAGTCTTGTTCTCCTTATTCCCTTCTCTGTTTTTGTTCTCTCTTTCTTTCTCACTCCCCCGTCTCTATCCTCTCTCCCCCATCTCTAATTTATTTTTTTCTCTTTTTTCCTCTCTTACTTCCCCCACCTAATTTCAATTATTTGTCTACCTCTTTCTTTCTTTCTTTCTTTCTTTCTTTCTTTCTTTCTTTCTTCTCTTGCTTGCCTCCTTCTCCCTCACTTTCTGTATCTCCCTTTGAGTCTCTCCCACACATGAAACATACTCAGGTGAAAATGTTTTCTGGTATCGTTTTTTAGGAAATATAAGGAGATTAACAATATAAATAAATATTAAGTTTTTAGAAATAAAAGTATATATAAGAATATATATATGTAAAAAGCCCATTGTCTATATACACACAATATCACAGGATATGAAGAATTTTACATAATATATATATATATATATATATATATATATATTTTTTTTTTAATGCACAAACACTGACATTTTGCTTTGTTTAATGGCATAGATTGTTTATGCATTGAGGTCTATTTATAAAGCCTTGAAACTGACATCCAATGAAATATTCCCTGGTGGAGAATCAATTACTGCCATTGAAGCACGTGGACTTGGAAAATTCTCCACCGGGGATTGTTTTGGTGAATATCGGATTCACTGCTTTATAAATAGTCCTCATTGTTAGAATTATTTTGTTACGTCTTTGAGAACATTTGTCTTCTCGTCACAGGGCTTCTTTATCTTCTTGTTTTGCTGCCTTCTGGATGCAAAGGTGAGTGAGCTTATTAGAACACGGTTCTACAATGCCAACCACACACAAGGGTATGGTAACTGTAACAATGAACTATTATTTGCAGCTTTTGGTTTCGTAAATATTAAAAGCAGTTTGCCATATCAGAGCAGAAAAATATACCTATTAACCATGTTAGCATTTCCAAGCTCTCCTTGTCATTTGCCTAGTTCCTGTTTAGAGATTAATTACCCTATAATTCCTTTTCTTGGGACTACAGAAGAAATAGTCTTTGTGTTGTAGAAATAGGACAGTAGGTGGGTATAGGTAGTTTGGTAAATGACAACTGGGCAAGATTGACACCACTCAGTCCACAAAAATGCTGCTTGTTGTCAGCACATAAATGGAAACTAGGGATAAGGAGTGACGTTCCAAAAGTTCAATTGGTATTCTTCTGCACTTGTAGGGCCTTTAAAGGGGTGAAACAAGGGGAAATGGGAAATTTTCCTCCATAGAGCCTGTAATCACATAATAATTGTTCAATTCTAGGTAAAGAATCTTTTTAAAAAGCCTGGACATTTGACACCACAGGTAAGGTCACAGAAACTGAATAATGATAAGTATATTATTTGTAAGATATTGGCAGGAAAAAAGAAATTGTTCTTAGAAATAATAGAATGATCCAGGTTACCTTTCCCCAAACATTCTACACCATAGGTACTCTTAAATTGGATTTAGGTCTCAAGGAACCCTGATATAATGAATTTGTTTAGGCTTGATCAGAAGAATATTGTGATAATTGGGAAAGAAGCCCTTTACAATGTTAATCAAAATTCCACCGTTCTGGACAGCTAAAAGATCACTAGTGTCACCCTAGTGGCTCTGCCTATTGACATTGATCCCACAAATCAGATGGGAGGTCAATCAGCCAAAGCTCAAGGAACCCCTAACAATCACCAGAAGAACCCTGTTAAGCCATGGAACCCTGGTTGAAAGTGAATGTTAATAGAAAACTTTACCTGAACATGGCAATACAGGTAGAAGAAAACCCAGACACCAAAAGAGCAGATGACAAAGGGCCTATATAAATAAACCTCTCTAAGACTGATAAAAAAAAACTCATTATCTCATGACTCATGACATGACATAACTCATATATACAATAAAATCATAAAAGAACCAATATGGAAAGGTCTCAGAATGAAAACATTTGCAGACTAGCAAATGATTTTTAAGATATCTATTCCAGATGTGCTGAATTACCCTGGTTCTCCAGTCTTGGAGAGCTTTTTGGGCCCAAAATGTCTCAGCCAACCTGGAAACTATGCATAGTCAGGTCAGGGACTGGGCTAAATGGGTACAAGAAAAACCAGACCAAAGTAGAAGTAGCAGAGTAGAAGACCAAATATCACAATCATCTGGGAACTAGATGTGAACTTCTTTTGGGTGACTCTATGGGGAGGCAGATAGGAGTTGTAAGTCAGGAATGTTCAAGGTCAAAGTTCCATCAACCAAAGGAATGTACTTTTGAAATCAAGCTAACCATCATTGATAATCAGATATTGATTCCTTTCCTTCTATCCAAAGATCCAATAACTGATCATCTGGTTGCAGTCCTATTCACCTTATATAGTGCCTTGTTGAAGTAAAAAAAACCAAGCCTTGTCAAATCTACAACCACATTGCTATAAAATCGGCACCAGCACACGACCTGTGGAGACCCAGAACACAATAGATTTTATGTTCTCCTCTATTTTTGGAACTAAAGCCTTTTCTTCATCCTGATTAGTCAAATGAGTTATGTCAATATTGAGGCCATGGTTACAAATAATAAATATTCAGAAGGTTAGATAAGCACATGACTAACCACTTGTGAAGTTTTCTGTTTGATGTCCAAAAAATGGCAGCTGGAATCAACCTAATTGAGATAAAAAACTGTTATTTAAATATATCTAAACTTATGAACAAAAAATTGTACATTGAGCGTTGTCACCATAAGACAGGAAGTATGCTGCTCGCAGGGTCACTACTTAAAAATGAATAAGCAGAAAAAAGAAAGCTAATGGAACTACCATATCTAGGGACTAGTGAGTTGCATTTATTTGCATTTTATTATTTTATTTTTATGTTTTTATTTTTTCGCATTGACAAGATTTTCTTTTTATAACCAAGTGGAAAAACCTAATGATTAAACTGATTTAAAAGGTATGTACACACAGGCTATTGTGTTACATTGTTTGCAAGTTGTTAGTGTTAAATGTCCTTAGGGCCTTCTGTGAGGTGGAACCTAAGTTTTGAAACCCACAGTGGACATGGCCTGTGCATACAGCATAGAGGTTTTTACAATTTTGTCTTTATTTTTATGGTTAGCCACCAGTCTGGTATTAGTTTCTTGTGGGCCTCATATAGCAGTGCAGCAGTGTGAGAGAAAGAAACAGCACAAGGAGCCAATCATGTGCTAACAGGGAGCCTATCATGTGATAAGAAGAGAGACTATAGTAGCAGAAAGATTAGCTTATTGCTGCTGCTTAAACTTTCACCAGCCAGTCATCGGTTGGGGGTTCGTCCGGGACATTCAGGGCTCAGGAAGTAGGCCATGAAAAGTCTATGGGCAGAAAAAAAGTACTGCGGTGGGAATCTCTAGATTTTTTAATAAAGAGCTTTATTTATAGTATATTATAAAATTACATTTTTAATAATATCTCGTTACTTTCTTCAGGTGACTGAAATGAGCTGACCATAATGTACGGAGTATGACATCTATATATCTGAAGCAGCTTTCTGTAATACCCGCACTGCAGTGTAATCACACACCAGATATAAAATGCAGCCCAGCTGCTTTCCAGGAATTCATGTCTTATTTATTTATGCTGTGTATGCTTTTTTTAGCATTTGCGCAACCAAACTAGAACTAGTTTTAAATATAAAAATCAGCAATCTCAATTGCAAGTTTATTCTTTTAATAAATGGACATGCATTGTTTCTTATTTCTGTGAAAATTAAAAATTGAAGCTGGGCAATCCAGCAAACCTGGAATGGATCTGATCCAGGATTCAAAACATTTGCTAGCAAATAGCAAATGATTTTCAAAAATCCATTTCATGTTTTCTGAATAACCCAGCTTCACTTTTGAAAGTGTATTCTCTCCAACCTTGGAGTGCTTTCATAAATCAGGCCCTCTGTCTTTTATACCTTCTGAATAGTAGGCAGCTAATTTCAACACATATAGCTGCATGCTTGTTTCCTGTGTATGACTGAAGGTATTGAAACCAAAGGCCAGCTTTGCATGTAGGCAATATTCATTCTTTAGAATAAGTCCTGCAATCACGGTTTATATTATCTCTCAGTGACAGGTCCACTTTAAATGTGGTTTAAAAGTGCATATATGGTGATTTTTCTTCTAAAGTTAGAGCTTGCACTGAAACGTGTAGGAATGCTTGAGCCTGCATAATTGCAAATGCATGCAGTGTTGTGTGTTTTGTAGTGCAGGTATAAGCTGTGTGTCTGCCCCCTTTGCATTTCATTTCAAGATTTGGTATTGAGAAAAAATATCTGATCCTACAGAGTATGAAGACAGCAGTGCCTTAGGTGATTTTATACTGCAGACACAACATGGAGGCTACAGAACAGGAGTACCCCTGCACACCCACATTTTATGATATGCTCAACTAGCTTTTGGAAGGAATTCTAGACATAAGGAGACACTTGACATGTGCCATTGTCATAATTTTAAATAAAGTATATTCAAAGACCCAACAGTCCTCACATTGGGAAATAAGCAAGCCAAAATTATTCATGAGTGATATATGAGTGTTGGTTTTTGCAGTCAATCTGAAACTGTTGGTGGTCACTATTTCTAGCTGCGCACTAGAGGGCAGCAAAACAGCTGCAATGAAGAAAATTCCATGTCCCATGATTCCTTGCACTGAGTATTATGAATGGGGGTGGTTACCTTTGTAGTCTTAGCTCTCTATATAGCACAATATAGGTGGCTACAAATGAAAACCATCTAAATGGAGCAGGATTAGTAGCCCCAGGGTACGCAAAGATAGAAGGGATTTACGGGAACCGACTGAACACATAGGCTCTGATTTAATACAGCTCTCCAAGTCTGGAGAGTATACACTTTTATCAGTGAAGCTGGGTGATACAGAAAACCTGCGATGGATTTCCTAAAAGTCATTAGCTATTTGTTGGCAAATGTTTTCAATTCTGGAAAACCATCCAATACATGTTTGCTGGATCACCCAGCTTCACTGATTAAAGTGTATTCTGTCAAGTCTTGGAGAACTTTATTAAATCGGGGCCATATTATTAGAATGGAATGTGTCATTAGGATATAAAACATATACTTTTTATATTTTACATTAGTAACACTTTAATGATAGTTTTCTAGTCCCCAGGTCAATCACAAACGACTACATATACGGCAACCAATCAGGGCCAGATTTATACTTTTTGCCCCCCTAGGCTAGCTAACTTCTGCTGCCCACTCCAGCCAATAACAGCCACTAACACACACAATACAAACTATGGAAGTTCTTCAACATTACCAAAAGAGAGTAAAAGGAGCGATTAAGAGAGAAATTGGGGTAAAAAGAGGAGACAGAGAAGGAGAAAGAGGGGAAAGGAGGGCCGGAGTGGAGAGAGAGTGAGAGAAAGAGAGAAAGTGACAAACAGGGGGAGATATATGATAAAGATAAGGGAGTGAAGGAGGGAACAAGAGAAAAGAGAAATGAAGAGGGGAAAGAGATTGGGGGAGAATAGTAAGGCCGCCCTAGCCCATGGCCTAAGTGGCCTTGCGGGAAATCTAGTCCTGCTAATAATACTTATTTCCTTCAAGTTCTCACCAGTTTCTGTATCCAGAAAGTGATGCTAGGCCAGGTATCGAGAGCAGAATGGATATTTACCCTGAATGTGGCTCCTGGCATTTATTTGACACATCAAACAATGAAGCATTATTTCAGGCTATTACAGGGAAACTAATTCTTACCGAAAAGCTGATGAAACACAAATCACGGGGAAATGTCAAAGAACACAGATTTACGTAGCCTCACTGTTTTCACTTTTTATAACCTGTAGCTGATCTCTGACATGATGAATAGAATCACGTAATGTGAGAGAATGAACTCAAATAACACATGTAAAATAAAAGAAGGTATTTGACACAGTCTAAAGCAGAATGATAAAAGGAACATCCGATTGTCTCACAAGATCAGGAAGTTTTTTCCCCTGTTGGAGCAAATTGTTCCAAGCTTTTTTTCTCCTTCTTTTAGATCAACTATATCCATGGGGTTTTAACTGGAATTTGTTTCCGTAGTAGGTTAACTTATTGGGCTATGTAGTTATCGAAGTTAACTATGTAGTTATGGAATGAAACCACTGGTCTATTCTCTAACATCAATGTGATTCCGCATACCAGATGCCATCATCTTCCTTTGTTCATTGGGTAGGTACTGATGAGGAAATTCCTGCATGTGCCAGTTGAAATAAAATGAAAGCACAACTATAGTTCTGCAGGATTTTTGTAGCAGATGTCCCTTCTGCAATATAACATACTTACCTGCCTGTTCGTAATCATCTTTTCTAAGTTTTGCATTCAGAATGCCAAGGGCTGCTGGGATTGAATAAACTTCTAAAAGCATGTTACATTACTCCAGGCTAGCTAATCAAGATGACCAAAGATCCAACACCCAGAATTGGAGCAGAAGCAGGATGGTGGCTCCAAGAAACAATTGGGGATGGTTGGGTTTTAAATAAAATATTGCAATCAGGAAGGGGCTTATACTTTATTGCAAAAGGGACACCGCCTGTCCCTTCTGCAATAAAGGACCTTTCTGGTGACAAATTTTTAATTTTTAATTTTGGTTCCACTTTATGTCTACACCTGGCTTCATTCACTGTTCCGTAAGATGAAAGCATTGGGTCAGAACTGTACACTGTACTGTGCAGATGCCACAAAAAAAGCCATTTCAGAATTTCTGTAAACCATAGTGTTGTACATCACGCTGAATCACGCTTCCAACCACTCACAGTCACCTAAAGTTGGTAGCTATGGGGCTTGATGGTTGGGAACATTTTGTGCTATTCATTTTTATCTCCGTATTGCTAGTTGGCAATCTGCCTTGATGATTTATGTTCCTATAGTACAGGGATCCCATACACACTGTTCTCTCCAGTTTATGAGCTCTCTATTGATGCTACCACTTCTTTTGTTGTTTTTTTAATTGATGAAGGCAGACTTGTGTTCAGGTTGCCAAAGTACACAATGAGGATCTGTTACCTATTCATGACCCATGGAACAAAGCATACAGGAAAAGTAAAACTGTCCCCAGGCTGTTTGTTCAGCACTTGGAGTTTCATCATCAATATATAGTGAAGGTGAAATGAGCAGGAGCAATAGTTCACATGAGACAGGAGCAATATAAAAATCGGAACAGCCAGGGACAATTGTCACTAATAGTAGGTGCTTTTCTGTATTAGAGGACATGCACTAGATGTACCTTCATTATTTCTCATATCTCTACAGGGGTGCCAGGTTATGCAGATTTTATAGTGGAACTGTATTTTTTATGCCTACCTTTGCTGTAAAATTTGCCTTTGATCAGAGATGTCCCTTGTAATTCATTATCTCTGCCACAAGATGCCCTCAATATTGTTAACTAAATGATTTCCAGAAGCATGCCCCCACATTATGTGAACCCAGATCATCATCCCCCCCCCCAAGGTGTCATTACACAGCCATGGTAAACAATGAAACTATTCAAAGTATCAAAAACAGGCTTACAGCGCTAATACTTACAATGATAAGTAAAGCTTCTATTGACCAAAGTAGACGCAACTTTTAATGTCCAAGGTAGACCCAGCTACTATCACCCAAAGTAGACTCAGCCACTACTGTCCATAGTGGACCCAGCTTCTACTGTCCATAGTAGACCTAGCTTCTATTGTCCAAAGTAGACTCAGCTACTACCATCCAAAGTAGACCCAGCTACTACCATCCAAAGTGGACCCAGCTACTACCATCCAAAGTAGACCCAGCTTCTACTGTCTAAAATAGACTCAGCTACTACTGTCCAAAGTAGACCCAGCTTCTACTGTCCAAAGTAGGCCCAGCTTCTACTTTCCAAAATAGACCTAGCTTCTAAAAAAAGCTTCTACCTTCCAAAGTAGACTCAGTTTTTACTGTTTAAAGTGGACCCAGCTTCTACTCTTCGCAGCAGACTTAGCTTCTTCTTTCCAAAGTAGACTGAGCTACTACTGTCCAAAAGAGACTCACCTGCTACTGTCCAAAGTAGACCTAGCTTCTACTGTCCAAGGTAGACTCAGCTACTACTGTCCAAAGTAGACTCACCTACTACTGTCCATAGTGGACCCAGCTTGTACTGTCGAAAGTAGGCCTAGCTTCTATTGTACAAAGTAGAAAAAGCTTCTACCTTCCAAAGTAGACCCAGCGTCTATTATCCAAAGTAGACCCAGCTTCTACCCTCCAAAGTAGACCCAGCTTCTACTGTCCAAAATAGACTCAGCTACTACTGTCCAAAGTAGACCCAGCTTCTACTGTCCAAAGTAGGCCCAGCTTCTACTGTCCAAAATAGACCTAGCTTCTATTGTACAAAATAGAAAAAGCTTCTACCTTCCAAACAGTTTCTTGTCCAAAATAGACCTAGCTTCTATTGTACAAAATAGAAAAAGCTTCTACCTTCCAAACAGTTTCTACTGTTTAAAGTAGACCCAGCTTCTACCCATCGCAGAAGACTTAGCTTCTTCTTTTCCAAAGTAGACTGAGCGACTACTGTCCAAAATAGACTCACCTGCTACTGTCCAAAGTAGACCTAGCTTCTACTGTCCAAAGGTCCAAAGTAGACTCAGCTACTACTGTCCATAGCAGACCCAGCTTCTACAGTCCAAAGTAGGCCTAGCTTCTATTGTACAAAGTAGAAAAAGCTTCTACCTTCCAAAGTAGATCCAGCTTCTATTATCCAAAGTAGACCCAGCTTCTACCCTCCAAAGTAGACCCAGCTTCTACCTTCCAAACTAGCCCCAGCCTCTTGGTAAAAGAAGACCCAGGCCTTATTGCTAAGTATGCGACCTTGAACAAGAAGTACAACCATGCTTGAATAATTTAGGTAGCCAATAAAGGTCTATTCCTCAACTCCAAACTCTGCCAGTTATTGTACAAATGCTATTGCTACCATGCATCTCCAAAAAAGTATGGGGCTTTTCGATGGCTTCTCTCTTATTTGCTATGACTAGTTAGCCCCATACTGCTGCCCATAGGTCTCACCCAAATCACCTTCATTCTACGTCTTTGGCCAATTCTATCACTGACATTTGGAAAGAGGTTTTGGCAAAGAAGGCCACTTTCTCTGATATTTTCCTTCTCACAGTTGAGTTGGCATACAGTGTCATGCACGTCAATTAACTTTATGGGTGACTGCCACTTTTTCCTTTATCGTATTCTTCAGACTATCCAGGCAGAAGAAAATTTGATGGTAAACATGGAAGATTCCACCTGTATGGAAAGTGTGTAGACCAGGGGGGAGTTAGCCAAATATCCAATATTTTATCAATGGTGTCCTTTGTTCATTAATAATATGCCATTGAAATAAATAAAAAAATAACCTTCTTTTTCAGCAGGTAGTTCCAAATAATAATTTAGGTCTAATACCATAATATATATTTTTTTTTATAATGGTATGGTTCTGGTATACGCCTCCGGAAGAGTACCAATCAGAATAAAATGGTGCCAGATAGCCGCCCATCCCATATCAGTTCTTGTACTGGAAATGTAAGTATTGCTCCTTTACTATTTCATTCTTCATGTAGTTGTGATGCATTATTTTATGTGTAAGTGCAGATAAAAGGTTTTCACTTTCCTTAGTTTATATAGAATATGTGACGAAGGATTGCAAGCCTTGTTAGGTTTTATTGTCCAGTGTGCCTAATGGAAAGAGTCCCTCTCATGAGTGTCCTGTGACCACCATCTTTGGCAAAGAGGTGGGAAATCTTCCAACTTCCAAAAAGAACTACCCCTCCTTTCTGGAGGAATAGAAAATTTCCTCAAAGGACAGGCAAAAAAAGGGGTCATAAATAGACTTGCAACATTTAAAAAAAAATATAGCATCATGTTTTTGCTCCCCACTAAAATTTATATATTCACTTTAATTACCTAGTGAAAGATGACATAGACCCCACTGCATCCTGGTATATCCACATCGCATATTTGGATAAGGGGACCTGACTGACCTAGAGATGAGAGGAAACAAGCTGTAGTATGTGAGCACATTTGATCCATAAAACAGGTGTTCTCCCCACCACGGTAAGAAAGTGAGATCGGTCTTGTGTCCTTATCACATTTCATATGTTGCCTTAAAGTAGTTTTCAGGCCATGCTAGTTCTTATCTTAAACTACAAAATGATAATTAATCATTGGGAGTGGTTGAGTAAAAACATTGGCATCTTTTGTCCTAAGGATGTAAAAGGGAATTAAAAGATATTTCTCCAAAGTGAACAAAAAGCATTGCACAGAATGTTGTCCCTGGAAGAGATGTCCAAGTTGGAGGATTCTCCCTGTTGCTCCAATGGCAAGGATTAATTTATCAAGCAGTGACTGATATTTACTGAAACATTTCCCAGAGGAGAATCAATTACTGCCCCTGAAATCACACGGTCCTGGAATATTCTCCATCACAGAATGTTTCAGTGTCAGAATCAGTGTTTAAAAAAAAAAAAAAAGTTTGGAATTTTCTCACTTATTTTTCTTTACACGATTCACCCATCCTTTACCCAAATATACACTTTTTCTATTCACTTCTATTAGAAACTGTGTGAATCAGCTTTTACTCATAATTGATACATTTCTAACTGAATACAAAATAAACATTTGTAAATTATGGTAGAACCTTGGCTAAAAAATATTAATAAATAGACCCTTAGAGGTCTATATGTCTTTTTCTAAAGCAGTGCACTGGCATTCACTGAAATGTTCCTGGTGGAAAATTAATCATTGCCACTGAAAATACATGGAGATGGAATATTGTCCACTAGAGATTGTTGCGGTGAAAAGTCAGAATTAACACTTTATAAATATACCCTGGTATGTCAGTACTGACGAAGACTAAGTACACATGTGCAATAATTGTAGTTAGAAAACGAACGGTTGTTAGTCATTCATTTCCAAAGATATTTATTGCACCTGTGTACGTAGACTTGGACAAATAAAGGAGGTGATTCTCCCCAATAGGGACACAGAAGGTTTGCAGAATTTTTTACCTTAAAAAAGAATATCTGTTTTATGCTGAAAAAGTGAGGATTTTTGTTCAAAACTTTAAATATTATACAAGGTTCAAAATAATACTCATGTATAGTCAATGATCCATAAAGGAACGCGCATGCTAAGATACAGCAAAACCGCAAAAAATGGAATTAATAAAATTATTATTTGTAAATGTTTGTCAACAAAATAACATGATTTTAATTTTGCTAAAATGTCATTTTTTTATTTTTTGTTTTTCTTTGTTTATGTAGACATTAAGCTCTTACTTTCTATTTCCAAAGAAGAATTTGGGATACAAAATGAATAGTTGTTTCCTTATATTTGTTTGTATGATCTATATGGTACAAAGTGGCTATGAATATGCAGAGACAAATGTCTATGTATCAAATGATACAGAACCATACAACAATGAAGATTTTACCACTGTGACACCAACTGAAAAAGACAGAAATACAAGTCCTAAAAGTCCAAGTGAATCAGAGGAATCTATGGGCACTGTTCCATCAGGTCAAGGAGACAATAAGATTGCAGAAAATACCAACACCCCTGGACCAGAACTAGGAGACAGCGAGCAAAAAGAAAATGTAACTAATATTCCATCAGGTGTAGAAGACAATAAAGCTTCAGAAAATATTATAAAAGTTTCACCAGTTAAAGAAGGCTGGGAGCCCAAAGAATATATGAGTACTGCATTGCCAGGTCCAGAAGACAATATGTCAGAAGGCAATATGGCCACGGTTCAACCCGGTTCAGAGAACAATGAGCCAGCAGATTATACCAGCAATCTTCCTCCAAATTTCAGAGACAGTAAACAAGAAGAAAATATAACTAATTATAATGTTCCACCAGGTTCAGAAGACAGTGAAGAAGCAGAAAATGCAGTCACCGTTTCACAAGTTCAAGAAGACAGGGAGCCAAAAGAATATACCAG
>NC_092861.1:6580954-6625057 GCF_032062135.1 Pyxicephalus adspersus | reverse complement strand
GAAACAGCAGAATATACAGTCACTGTTACACCAGTTCAAGAAGACAGGGAGCCAAAAGAAAATTCCAGCACTATGCTGCCAGGTCCAGGAGCCAGAAAGCCAGAAGACAATATGGCCACTGTTCAACAAGGTTCAGAAAACAATGAGCCAACAGATTATACCAATACCGTTCCTCTAGATTCCAGAGACAGTAAACAAGAAGAAAATATACCTAAATTTTCACCAGGCGTAGAAGACAATGAATCAGCTGAATATACGGTCACTGTTACACCAGTTCAAGAAGACAGGGAGCCAAAAGCAAATTCCAGCACTTTTCTGCCAGGTCAAGGAAACAAAAAGCCAGAAGACAATATGGCCACTGTTCAACCAGGATCAGAGAACAATGAGCCAGCAGATTATACCAGTACAGTTCCTCCAGATTCAGGAGGCATTAAGCAAGAAGAAAATGTGACTAATATTAAACCAGGTGCAGAAGACAGTGAAACAGCAGAATATACAGTCACTGTTAATCCAGTTCAAGAAGACAGGGAGCCAAAAGAAAATTCGAGCACTATTCTGCCAGGTCCAGGAGACCGTAAGCCAGAAGACAATATGGCCACTGTTCAACAAGGTTCAGAAAATAATGAGCCAGCAGAAAATACTAGCACTGTTGTGCCAAGTCAAGGAGACAGAGAGTCAGAAGAAAATATGGCCACTGTTCCACAAAGTTCAGAGAACGAGCCAGCAGATTATACCAGCACTGTTCTTCCAGATTCAGCAGACAGTAAGCAAAAAGAAAATGTGACTAATGGTCCACCAGGTGCAGAAGGCAGTGAAACAGCAGAATATACAGTCACTGTTTCACCGGCTCCTGAAGACAGGGAGCCAAAAGAAAATTCCAGCACTATTCTGCCAGGTCCAGGAGACAGTAAGCCAGAAGACAATATGGCCACTGTTCCACCAAGTTTAGAGAACAATGAGCCAGCAGACCACCAGGTGCAGAAGACAGTGAAACAACAGAATATACAGTCACTGTTTCACCGGTTCCTGAAGACAGGGAGCCAAAAGAAAATTCCACTATTCTGCCAGGTCCAGGAGACAGTAAGCCAGAAGACAATATGGCCACTGTTCAACAAGGTTCAGAAAATAATGAGCCAGCAGAATATATGAGCACTGTTGTGCCAAGTCAAGGAGACAATGAGCCACAAGACAATATGGCCACTGTTCAGCCAGCTTCAGAGTACAATGAGCCAGCAGATTATATGAGCACTACTCTTCAAGTTTCAGGAGACAGTAAGCAAGAAGAAAATGTGACTAAATCTCCACTAGATGCAGAAGGCAGTGAAATGGCAGAATATTTTGTCACAGTTTCACATGACATGGAGCCAAAAGAATATGATAACACTCTTTTGCCAGGTCCAGGAGCCAGTAAGCCAGAAGACAATATGGCCACTGTTCTGCCAGGTTCAGAGAACAATAGGCCAGCAGACTATACCAGCACTGTTCCTCCAAATTCGGGAGACGGTAAGCAAGAAGAAAATGTGACTAATGGTCCACCAGGTGCAGAAGACGGTGAAACAGCAGAATATACAATCACTGTTTCACCGGTTCCTGAAGACAGGGAGCCAAAAGAAAATTCCAGCACTATTCTGCCAGGTCCAGGAGACAGTAAGCCAGAAGACAACATGGCCACTGTTCAGCCAGCTTTAGAAAATAATGAGCCAGCAGAATATATGAGCACTGTTGTGCCAAGTCAAGAAGACAGAGAGTCAGAAGAAAATTTGGCCACTGTTCCAAAAAGTTCAGAGAACGAGCCAGCAGAATATACCAGCACTGTTCTTCCAGATTCAGGAGGCATTAAGCAAGAAGAAAATGTGCCTAATGGTCCACCAGGTGCAGAAGACAGTGAAGAAGCAGAATATATAGTCACCGTTTCAAATGACATGGAGCCAAAAGAATATAATAACACTGTTTTGCCAGGTAAGGGAGACAATGGGCCAAAAAACAATATGGCCACTCTTCAACCAGGTTCAGAGAACAATAGGCCAGCAGACTATACCAGCACTGTTGCTCCAGATTCAGGAGACAGTAAGGATGAAGAAATCGTAACTAATGTTCCACCAGGTGCAGAAGACAGTGAAGCAGCAGAATATACTAGCTTAGTTTCACCAGTTCCTGAAGACATGGAAGCAAAAGAATATACCAGCACCGCATCACCAAGTCCAGGAGACAGTAAGCCAGAAGACAATATGGCCATAGTTCAGTCAGGTTCAAAAATCAATGAGCCAGAAGAATATACCAGCACTGTTTTACCAGTTCCAAGGGAAAGTAAGACAACAAACAGCATGACTTCTGTTCCACGAGGTCCAGAAGACAGTGGACCAACATATGATATTAACACTGTTCTACCAGGTCTAGGAGTCATTGAGCCAAAAGACAATGTAACTACTGTTCCACCTGGTCCAGAAGAACCTACCAGCACAGTTTTATCAACCACAGGCTTAAGAGACAGTAAGGCAACCATACCAACCAACACTATTCTACCAAGTGCAGGAGACCGAGACCAAGGGGCAACAGACGGCACCAACAATGTTCTGTCAGGTCCAGGAGGAAGTGAGGCAGCGGGTAATGCCAGCACTCAGCCACCAAGTCCGGGACATAGTGGGCCAAAAGAATATTCCAGCAATATTTTACCAGGTCCAAGAGACAATGAACCAGCTGAAAATGTTAGACCAACTGAAGTTATCAGTATAACAACTTTCATTTTAAAAGGCAAGAGTGCCAGGCCACCACATAATACAAATAATCAAGAAAAATCAAATAGCCACATAACACAAAAGGCCTCCGGAAACAATCTACCAATCACACAGAATGACCGGCATGTTACATTTCAACACAACAATAACTCGTTACAAATGTTCACAAGCATCCAGACACCCTTGCAAAGGGAAGAGAAGCGTTGTAGGATACTTCGAATTGTTAAAAGTGAAAAACTGGATGGACATGGGAAAATTAGTGCAGCTAGCTGTAAGTGTCCATAATAAAAATATTGTATACAACAAAATAGGTTCTATCAGTACCCACAAATGAGCTTGGAGTTATGCTAACTATACATGGAAACATATTCTAAGCATCTTTTTTAATGAAAGACTGAGGAGGAAAATGTTTGGTTGAGCACTTTCTTCCATGTTGTCAATTTGAATAAAAATGTATTCCTTTAAGCAAACTAAAAAAACTCTGTCAGAGGTAAAGAACTATTAGAATGGTCAGGAGGATTTATTTTCACACCTTTGGGTAGATTTAAGTAGACTAAAAACATTTAAGCTACACTAGCTCTTAATATTGTCTCCCTCAAATAATACCTATAGACTTGTTGTCACCGAGGATAAGTTAATCAGCACTGCACGGTCTATAAAAGAGCAGTGCTGTCACCCTAGATCAATGTTCTCAGCTATCTCTGAGGACTACAGAATATCTTTTACTCTCACTTTATTGCCAAAATTGTGGAAAAACATTTTTTTTAACTTGTCCGTCCTTAGTTAGAAGCAAAATCCTGGTGACACTTGGGGTATTGTATATGAAGGTTGAGTGGGTGGATGGAGGTGAGAAAGATGGAAGGAGAAATGGACTAATGGTTTGATGAATGAATGGTATGCTGAATTTATGATATCTTTGTTATATGGTATATTTCAATTTACTTCTTTTGTTTTTTTTTTGGAAGGGATGTGTTTTTTTAGGCAAGTGAGCAACTACAATACCAGGCTAAAAAAGAAACTCAAGAAAAGCCAGAGTTTCGGTATATGTCAATTGAACAGCAACCAACATTGCAAAGATGGAAAGGCTCCTTCTAAAAATCTTTGCAAAATGTCTTGTTCTAGTAAGTAAATATGTCTGTGTGTAGGTCTTTTTCCTATTTCTTTTTGCATTCCAATTTCCCATTTCCTACACTGTCTGAGAAGAAAACATTCATTAAATTTTACAGAACTCCATGGGTGGGTCCTGGATGGCAGGTATAATTCACCCAGGCTTAGGTTGTGGTCCCTCTAAAATCAGGTTATGTACCCTGGACCGAAACCAGGGAGTTTTGGCAACCAATGGTCATAGTTTGGTTAGTTTTCTTATGGAGCCCAGACTCTCTAAAAAGATGGGGCTTCCTATTCCACCACAGTACAGTCTGGAACAGATAGGAGCGGGGGGTGTCTGTTTTGGAATTAGGAGCTATAGGCAGTGGCAATGTGCAGCTCCTTGTGGTTTTTTGCAGAAATACCTGCAAAACTGTGCACCTCCTTGCTAACTTTTGGAACTTGGTGCCTTCATGTACAATCTGTTCAAGTTGGGAGGATGTGGTTAACCTCCCACCATTCTGAAGTTAGGTGAAGCTCTTTGACTTACATTTGAGACCATGGATTATAACGTAAAGGTTTATGGTGTCCTGTATAGCTGCTGATCCCATAAACTTCACAACATTAGCAATATGGTGGACTTGCTGCAAAAGAAGGGGCTTCATACTCACCTGTTCCACTATTCCTTACTCCAATCTTCACAATCCTGCAAAACAGCAGCTTGCTGTGGTTCCTCTAACCAGTTCCTACAAATGGGGCCCAGAAGTGATTTAGGGGTTAGCAGACACATGAAAAATGTTAAGGATATAACATAAATCAAAAGACCAGTTGGGTATAAAACATTTCTGTAGAAGGTCTTGGTGTTTTTAATTTTTTAACCCAGACACAAAGTCATTTAGTGTAAAATACATTTCCATTTTTTTCCATCTATATTTCTTCTCTAGAACTTCTCGATGACAATATCAAAGATGACATTGAATGTCTGAAGAAGATTGTGAAAAATATGAAAAATTTGAATGCATGGTAAGACATAAATATAATATAAAAATGTAAGCTCTGTACTGGGGCCCCACATACATGACGAACTTACCCAGTACTGCTTTTTGTTACATAGAAATGAGAATTGCTCCCATTTAGTTTTTGACCAGCAGGCTTAGAAGGGCCCAAAAGAGGACTTTGAGATATGCCATTCCTTTGTTAGATTAGCCAGTAGTACAACAGTTTTGTACGAGAAGAAGGACAGATTCAACATACCACTGGCTAATTTCTAACATCCAGGTAAAGCGGGCCTATTACCTACTGACAAAAAAGCTGCTCCTACTGAAAAAAAGAAGCAGTGGGTTTAAGGCACAAACATAGTGGACTTACCTGTGTAAAAAGTGATTCTGAATCAAAGTTGTATACCTAAGTGCTTCTCCTCCAATTATTTGGGATTTGGTACTGAGCAATGAAAGAAGGTGGGTGATATAAAGAATAATCATTTCCTCCTTTTTCCACCATTGATTAATTTTCTTCTCTTGCAGGACGGGTTGGAACAAACGTTGCAGAGGGAAGAAACACAACCAATATGTAGCTGGATGCAAACCCTAAATACCAAACGAAGCAAACTTAACCACTTCCATTCTGATCTTCCCATTGTTATCCACAATATGATTGGGTGTAAATGATTCAACAACAAATAAACACCATAAGGGTGTATTTCAAAAGCAGTGAAGCTTACATTCACCTAGCAGTCTGTGATGGAGAATCAATTTCTGCCCGTGAAAGCAATTAAAAAGTTCCTCCACAGGAATGTATTTGGTGAATGTCAAATTCCCTGCTTTATCAATAGACCCGCTCAATACCTAACATATGTCTGTGTGTCTGTCCATTATTATATTATAGATGAATATTAAACAATGACCCAACATTCTAAAAAAAAAAGAAAATCATAAACTCTGGGTATTGTCATTTATTTTTAAGTCATTAAAGTAATACCTAGTGAAAACCCATCCTGAAAAATGCCAAGCACCTATCCCTGGAGTACATAAGGACTGCGGGTGGAACACAGAGGAGTATGATGGGGTGGGTAAAAAAGTTAAATTCACCAAAATATCTATTGATGTACTAATAAGTAGAACACGAATAATTTCATGCTTTATCTATCTATTATAATATCAGGAATTGTAGCAGAGCGGCTAACAAAATAGAAAAAAAATATTAATTTCAACTAAAAATCCATTAATTATTAAATGACAACTGTTTATTATTAAATAGTTGGCAGTTTAAATCACACTACATCACTTTGAATCTCCCGTTAGCCTTGGTTATCTAACAGGACACACAAATTTATGGAAGCATATGTCTAATTGAAATCTCAGACTGATCTGAAAATAAATCGAGGTAAGAAGCCTACAAGAAATAAAAGCTGTTTTGTTTTCATAAAAGGAGGAATTATTTTATGGAGGTATATATATACAATACAATATACAATTTGTATATATATACAAAATGAAGGATAAATGAATAGAGACAGTCCCTCCAAATTAGGGACAGCTGGGATGTATTAAAAAGGACAGCCCCTCCAAATCAGGGACAGTTAGGAGGTATGGAGAGGGACAGCAGGGACAGTTGGGAGGTATAAAGTTGACAGTCCCATTAATTCAGCAACAGTGTGAAGAGGGACAGTCCCTCCAAATCCTAGGCAGTTCAGGTGTATGAAGAGGGACAGGTCCTACAAATCAGGGACACCTGGTAACTATGGAGAGGATCAATCCATCCTAATCGGGGACATCAGGGAGGTATGGAAAAGAAAAGTCTCTGCAAGTCAAGACAAATTTTGGAATATGCACTGGAACAGAGGGGTGAGTCTGCTTTCTCTAGGGTCACAATTGACAGAATGGTAGGAGCTGGAATGCTGAGCATTTTGGGGCGCCACTTTATATTTGTATTGGGCTTCATTTTGTATGAAGCCATTCCTGATTACAGGAATACAAAAATGTGGTCATTGAAAATGAAGGGGATGCTATTCCTCCTTTTCACCACTAGATGTCCTCGTTAAATGATTCTGATAATGTTCATTGTAGAAGTTGTATTACATTGTATACAATATGCAGCAATTGTTACTTTGTACTGCAAATTATAATAAACTAAGTTTTGCATTGATTTTTTCACATTTGGCCCTGGAAATGTGTAAGTGTTAAGCTGCGTACAGACTTCCAATTTTTATCGTTGGAAATGAACGACGAACGAACGATTGGTCAAAAATCGTTCGTAAAAAAAGTAACCAACAACGCCGACGAACGAGAATAGTCGCTGGAAATGAACGACCGGACCGGCGGATCGGATTGGACGACGATCGTTTACCATCTATCGTGTGTACGGTCGTTCAGTGATCGTTCATGGTCTGAGCATGCGCGATGAACGAATGTTCGCTCACTTCCTGTGGTGCACATCACTTCCTGTATCGTTCAAACGATCACATCTATTGTGTGTACAATATCTGCGAACGATCGTGTCGTTATCTCTATGTGCAGGACCGGTGCTATACGATCGTTCGCAGATATCGTGCAGGATCGTTCGTCGTTCGTTTACCAACGATAATTATTGGAAGTGTGTACGTAGCTTAACACTTCCAGGAGTTTATTATATCTCTCAGAGTTAATATTCCCCCATTAATCATGCCTTCATCCAGAAGGACATCACCTTCCTTCTTTAGGTATCACTCAGGGTTACCAACTTCCTGGACTAAGATGTCAGCTGGCATTTGTAAATGTATATTGCCTTATGAGAGAACCTGTCTCTGCACATGCACATATGGGGACTCATGCGTCCCTTTTTTTAAAGTACAAGAACAAAAAAAGTCTAAAAAAAGAAACTTTTATCTATAAATTTGCTCTGCCCCCTGAAACATGGAAACAGCTCCTGTGGTTTAAAACACTAACCATTTAGTGTGGTAGGCCATTTTTACAAGCCAGGTGACAACCTTATTGCTCAGAGGATTGTTATTGATTTGGTTACAGTTGTCACACATGAAGTAGAGTTTGCAGATCTCTATATAGAAAATCCAATGTTTCTCTCCTCCTGAATGATAAATTCCATCAATCTACTGCACAATGTCCTTCATTGATGGCACAAAGACTGGCTTATGGTTCCCACACCAATTAGCGATTCTCTCTCATTAGAAGCCAAGAAATGCTTGGAGAACCACTAATGAGATGCTTTGCATAATCCTCATTAACCTGACCCCAAATTTGGCCATAGATGGGTCAGTAAAGACGAGCCATGCTTCCTGTACGAGGCCTCGATAATCATGATCAGGAGATGATGGGAAATGTGCCGGAAATCTTTCAACAAGAAGGATTATTCCATCACGTTAACAAGAATAGAGAATAAAAATGGCGTGTGTGTTAGATGAAGCAACTGGTGAGGTTCCAGTCCTACCAGCACAGGTGGATATTGACTATGTCCTGTCATGGCAATAGACAGGACCGTATGTTGAGTGGTGGGGGATCTAGACACTGGGTCTGATCAAGGACACTAAAGACTATCATGGGAGAACCTGGCCGATCCAGCAAACCTAAATAGATTTTTTGGCAAATGTTTTTTTTCTCGGAGCAGATCAATTCCAGGTTTGCTGCATTCCCAAGGTTTTGCCATGATAGTCTATGCTCTCCAGTCTTGGAGTGCTTTAATAAATGAGGCCCTATGTGTGGGGGATTAAGAAGGGAAGATCAGGGTCCATGTTGGCTTTTCTCTTGGAAAACCAACACGTCATATAACTGGGAGGTACCATTTTTATCCACCCGGTTCTGATATACCTAAAGCAAACGTGTGCTTGTTGCAGGCATGGAAAGCAAGAAGATGAATTTGATCCCTTTACCCAGCTGAACATTCTCATCATTTCTTTGCCCTCTTGTTTGATCGTTCCCCAATCACCAGACGCGGCGGAATGTACCATGTGGTGATGGGGGTGAAGGGGATAGAGGCGTGTGTATGGGGAGACTTGTCGGACAAAAGGGGGTGATGAGTGAAGTTTCTATGGTAAACTAGATAGGTAACAATGTGGGCTGGACAAGTATACATTTTGTATACATTACATAGTGGCTGTTCCGTTAGAGAACGTGACTGGGAATTGTCCCCCACTAATAATTGATCCAGCCTGAACGTCAGGCGCTGAGTGTCCGGTGTCATTCTGTGTCAGGGGCAGGGGGCGGAGTCAGGCGTCAGGAGTGGGGGCGGAGTCAGGCGTCAGCCAGTGCTGGGCTGAGCTGGGTTCAGGGTGCGGAGTCATTTGTCAGTGAGGAGTTGGGGTATACTGGTAGCAGGGGGTCGGTCAGGTGTCAGAAGTGGGGGCGGAGTCCAGGGGCTGGGGTTCAAGTGTCAGTGAGGCGTTGGGGCGGAGTCTGGTAACAAGGGGCGGAGTCAAGTGTCAGTCAGGAGTGGGGGCGGAGTCAGGTGTTGGGGGTGAGGCGTCAGCCATTGCCAGGCAATGAATGTCAGCTGTCAGGAGCTTGGGGTCAGAGGTCATTGTCAGGTACCAGGGGTCAGGTGTGATTCTGGGTCAGGAGCTGGGGGCGGAGTCAGGTGTGTTTATTAGGTGACACATACAGAAAAAATGTAGAAAAAACTTGTCAAGGAGTTTGGTGGTCTCAGGGGACAGGTAGGGGCGGATTTTGGAGATGTTGCGTAGGTGAAAGTGCTTGAAAGGAGCGGTCAGACAGATAGGAAGCAAACCAAGAGAGAGCAGTGTCACAGATACCAATGGAGCGCATGATTTGTATTAGAAGGGGGTGATCAACAGTGTCATTGTATTTACCAAATGTCTGCATTTGTGGGCTTCAGTGGCCATTTTGGATGGAATGCTCTAACTGTGACCCCGCAGTGTGAGCAAGAACGGTGACACAAAGCATTAGGGTTTTCCTAAGAAGAAATGGTTTCCTATCAGACTCCTTCCTCCCCTTGGATAAAAGAGGGACAGGAGAGTCACATGTTCAGTTGCCATGTGGTGAAATTTTAACTCGAGCTATTGAGCTTTGTAAACATCCATACACTTTTTTACCCAAAGAGCAACACCTACATCTTGCTAATGTGACAACAACATTTCAATGCCAACTAATAAATGATTCGGATTTAAACTAACTATAAAATAGATATGGAGATCAGCTGACTGTGAAATAAAGAAGGCTCCGCCCCCTTTTCCCCTCCACCAATGGCATGCCAACCTTTCACCCTTGTAGAAGAGAAGGAAGGCAATTAGATTATTTGATTGGCTACTCATGGCTATTGCATTATCCTTGCTTGTCTGTCAATTAATTTAGCAATAAAGTTTGTTGAACACAAAAAAAATATTTTGTGGCGCGCTCCTGAGACGTCCGTACGTGCTCGCTCTGAGGTCGGGGCGTGTTCCGCGTGCTCGCGCCGGTGGTGTTGGCGCTGTGAGGGGGAGGGGCTGTCATTTGTCCGGAGTTTTCTCCCGGCGGTGAGGCCCAGGAAGGAGGAGTCAGTCACACAGACAAGCAGGGAGGAGAGCCGAGCCGGAGTCCAACGCTACGAGTAGCCGACAACCCGGTGCAGGGGAGGCCCCGTGTATGAGGAGCCCCCCTCCCGCCCAGCGGCGGTCCCAGGAGGAGGGAGTGTGATACAGCGGCGGGCCCATGGCGAAAAAGACATACGACCTGCTCTTCAAACTGCTGCTCATCGGGGACTCGGGGGTGGGCAAGACCTGCGTCCTCTTCCGCTTCTCGGATGATGCCTTCAATACCACCTTCATCTCCACCATCGGTAAGACCACCGGAGGCCATCAAGGGAGATACCATTATATATCTATAGGGGGGATGTGTGAGACCTCTAAATTTATCAAGGGAAATACCATTATGTATCTATAGGGGGGGATGTATATATCTATGGGGGGGATGTGTGAGACCTCTGAATCCATCAAGTTAGATACCATTATATATCTATGGGGGGGATGTGTGAGATCTCTGAATCCATCAAGGGAGATACCATGATGTATCTCTAGGGGGAAGGGAATGTGTGACACCCCCCCCCCCCAGTCCATCAAGGGAGATACCATTATATATATTGGGGGGTTATGAGACCCCTGAATCCATCAAGGGAGATACCAATATATAAATATGGGGGGGTGAGACCTCCCTGATACCATCAAGGGAGATACCATTATATATGGGGGGGAGGGGGAGATGTGTGAGACCCTGAATCCATGAGGGAAGAAGAAACCATTATATAGGGAGGGGGGGTCTGTGTGAGGCCCATGGAGGGAGATACTATTATATATATTGTGGGGGGGCTCGGTAATGCAACCTTCATATCTACCATCAGCGAGACCCATCCGTATTATACCAATGGTGTTAGGGGTATTGTTAAATATATAGAAATGTCAAAGTATACCTCAACTTTCACCATAAGTGAGACCCTAACACCTCCCTTCATCGTTTTTAAGACCCAACCAATTACATCTAAAGGGGAGGCGATTATCATCATTGTTTAATGATAATGTTTAACACCATCTTCATCTCCACCATATGAATGGACGGACATACTACATATATCTTTGGAGGTAGAAGGGAATACCAATAAATATAGACGGGGGTCCTCTGTAATACCACCTTCATCTCCACTATATGTAAGACCATACCACCTATATCCAATGAGGTGGGAGATACCATTGTAAATGGGGGTGGGGGGATTTTGTGCCAACACTCCACTATAGTTTTGGGCCATGCCATCTTTAAATATTGGGGGGGTCACCGTCTAATACCACCTTCATGTCAACTATTACTAACATCCTACCACCAATATTCGTGGTGTGGGGTAATGATCTTTTATAGGGGTTCCATGTGTAATACCCTCATCTCCTCCCTCCAGTGTGTCCCTACCATCTATATAGGACTTGGTGTTTAGTATTGCTGTATATATGCTATATATTGGTTGTGGTATTGGCTACCATTTTCTCATCAGTTTGGTACAAACCACTATTGGTACCCAACATTCCAGGCAAAAAATTGGAACCCTGCTACCATTTTTTTTTTTGGGTGATGGTACTTTATATAATGTTATCTTTATTATTGGTGATGCCCCATTTACTTTTATTAGGGTACACCTTCTTCTGTATGGGGGAGGTCACTGTATACAACCTCACTTTCATTTTGATGTGCTGGCCCAAATACTTTTGGGAAGGATTCTTCACCATTGGGATAGACAAACTTCAAATCACTAATGGGTAGCGATGACTCCTCAGTATGGAAGTTCTGCTTCATCTACACGTTGGTAACTGGGACGTAGTACTCCAATTCCTACAATGGGGGGGGGGCACTACATTCATCCATAATGTCGGAATCTTCACAATTGGGGGAATAGTACTTTCTTACTCATTGGTCTACTTCCATCTCAATGTTGGTGTCTCTTCAGTCGGGGGTTTCTTTTTCCCATGTGAATGTCTCAGTAATAGAGGCTTGTAGCTTTCATCTACAACAGGAAAGTGCTAACTACATCCATATGTTGGTGTCTTCAACAATGGGTGGGGTTCAACGTTCACCCCCATGTAGGCATATCTGCAATAGGCAACTTCCCATTCATATGTATATATCTTTTTAATGGGTGAATGCTGTCACTTTTCATGTATACGGACTTCAGTGTTCTCCCCAGCCTCTTCTAACCGGGCGCACCACCCGGCTCTTTTCAGTAATGCATCCAAAAACAGCCGGGTGGGTCGCAATACAGGGGCCACCACTCACCTACTGCTTAAAATAATTTGAGAGGGATACTGGACCTATTCAGCCTATTGGGAATCTCCATAGGTTGACATGTCAGGACTTCGATATTTGGTGAATTTGTTTAATTGTTCCCCATTTCATAACAAATCGTTGTCTCTAAGCAAAGCAGGGAGTTTGATTCTTCTGCCTCATCATGGCTCAACATGTCACCCACAACTCAAAGAATTAACACCTGCACCAGAATCTTTCACCTGAGATCCAAACTGAAGTTCTTATACCCAGGTGCAGCTTTAGGAAAGTTAAGGTGGGGGCAGAATTCTTTGTAAGGAATGCTACAAGGCTACATTGACATTTGGGGAGGAATCCTCCTAGCCAAATCCTGTTTACTTTTAGCAGTGCGTGAATTACGATGCTCTCAAGGTTGCTGATTGTCTGACGAGAGGCACCTGCCTGGGAATATTGTGAGGCCGGTACTCGCCTAATTTTGACGGTTGAACTGCAGATATGGAAGGCAGACGGGCATGGTAGACTGCAAACTTTCTGGTATCTTGGAACTTTCTAAAGAAGTCAGGCCCACGCCTGCCTGGTAATGCTGATATTCTACAACCTACGTGTTTGGGTGACTAAGCAGTGCTCTTCCCTGCAGGCGGAATGACTTGGGAACCTCACCTTTATTCTACACCTGTCTACCTCTGCTCAGAACGGACCAGTCAATATTTTTTTGCTGCTGTATTTTCAGCTAAATTATTGAGGAGACAACCTTTATTAGGACCTTGGACTATGCAGGTATAGAGGAGAGTGAAGTTTATGCAACATAAGGATCACTTTTATGATACACTCAAATCACAAAAAGAAAACGACGAGCAGCAAAGGGTTGCTACTTTGTATGGAGGACCAACAAAATTGGGACACTTAAGTTTGAGCGGGCCTGTATGCCCTTAAGGCCGATGGTACAGTGTTCTCCCCAGCCCTTTTAGCTGGGCGCACCACCCGGCACTTTTCAGTAACCACTCTGTTTTTAGGTGGTTACTAATAATATGTTCACAATACAGGGGCTGCCACCCTCCTCCAATTTTTTCCCACCGAGCCTAAAATAAATTCCGGGTTGAACACTGCCGTGGTAGCTATTGTATTGCCCCCCCCCCCCACCCCCCCGAGTGTTGCCTACCTGATCTAGTACTGTTCTTCAGCCCCTATACAGCATTCTCCTGTGTTACCCCGCTCCAAACCTCCAGCCTTTCCTTCAATATTAGACATTTCCTACACTTTTTCTCACCCTTCCCCTATCTATTCGTATTGGGAAGCAGGAATCATGGCGTCCTCGTGTGGTCACTTGAAGTCCATATAAATGAATGATGCCAGGGTTGGACCACAAAGTCTATCACTGCATGGAGGAGCCAAAGACCAGGTGAAGCTGCAAACGTCCGAATAAAATTTGTCCGCTGTTTTACCTGCTGATGGATTCAAAGTTCTGTTGTGCCAATCTTGGGATTGGGCCAACCAGCTAATCAATGTGTCCATTTTACGCTGATCAACATAATGGATATAGAGGGTCTCCTGTGCAGCCTCTGACATATACAAGGGGTCCCACATAGGATTGGTATTGCTGCAGAGGCACTACAGATGGTCACGCAGCAGACCAGACACAGGAAATGGTCAGATTGTTAATATAGGTAAAGGTGTGACGGATAACATGCATCAGGAGGCAGCCAAACTATGAATTTTGTACACCAGACTGCAATATGTCCTAGCTATTTCAGCCCATTTACAAATCAATGCTTAATTCCCAATTCCCCCAGCATAGGCCCCTAGGTTGGACAAAGGGGCTATGAGTAGGCCCCCGGTTAGCAGCATGTGCAGGAGGGAGAGAACCACATAATACCAACTCAGGTTCAAGTATTTGTTAAATTTGATTAAATACATTCAAGGCCCATTCATGTTACCCATCGGCAGTTTGCTAAGTGTTGAGAGGTGGACTGTGGTTACGGGTGTATTTGTGAAGTAGAACATTGATATTTTATCTACAATAAATGGCAGCGAATTTGTGCCATATAATGCACCCTTGTGAATGTCCTCAATCCTATTTGGTTTATTTGTCTTTTTTTTTTTTTATTTATATACGGAGGTCAGATTAAATGCTCCTTTATCAGTGTTCTCCCCAGCCCTTTTTAGCTGGGTGGACCAACCGGCACTTATCAGTGATCACCCAGCTGTTTTAGGGTGGTTGCTGATGAGCTGGGTCACAATACAGGGGCTGCCACCCACCTAAAATGTCGTCCCACCTAGCTTAAAAGAATTTCTGAGTTCAACACTGTTTGATAGTCAGAAGTCCCAAATCCAGGTATGTAATAGCTAAGCCTCTTACAGTAAAGAGAAATAAGAAAAATCTTCATCAGTGTTCTCCCCAGCTCTTTTTAGATTGAAGCACCACCCTGCACTTTTCAGTAACCACCCGGCTGTTTTTGGATGGGTACTGAAGAGTTGGGCCATAATACAGGGGCTGCTACCCTCCTACAACTTCTTCCCACCCAGCTTAAAAAAATTCTGTGGAACGCTGACATTGGTGACTGCAGCTCACATTTGGAGGATTTCATCAGCAAAGGCAATGTTGTCACTTCAGCAAAGTGTGGGAAGATAGATAGATCCAGATGTTTGACAAGCTACAGACTTGTAAATCGGCATTTGTGGTGCCCACATCTTCTGCAACATTTATTCATCCCACCAAAGTGCCGGTATCCATGTAGGTAGCAACTCTGCTCTGTATTCCGGAGCAGTGCAGAATTGTTGCCATTCCATCGTGTGTGTATGTATATATATATATATATATATATATATATATATATATATATATATATATATATATATATATAATTAGGGGTTGTAGGATCATAATGCTACTTTAAAGAAAGTATAAAGCTCTGGACCTCTAAATAAAAGGCGCTGGTCTGGATCCAAGCATATGCCACCAGGCCTTAATAGTTTGCCTTTGCAGTCATTGTCTCTTCAATCTCCTGATTGTATAAAGAGCTGGCAATCTCCTGGCGTTCTCATGATGTGTTGAGACTTATAGTCAGAGGTCCTGGAATAAGGGAAATCCCCAACATTTGCTGCAGTCTTAGCGTAGCTGTGTCTGTTTGGCAAGCAATGCCCAGATTTCCGAAATGTTTACAGTCCTGATTTAAAACCTTTGCAGTGCGGCTGCTTATATTATACTGCATGTTATTGTACAGGCCTGGATATTTATTTAATTTTTTCAGCTGGTTTTATTTGCCAGTTTCCGGAGATATGGAAAGGTGTATCTCCTATCCTTAATGACTAAAGCTGAACCTCATAACATTGGGGTTTGAGAAGCCCAAAAATATTATAGCTTTATCATTCTCTAAAAGTTCTACGTAAAAGGGCTAAATTCTGAGTTGTGGCTGGTGTTACCACAACCAGAAGAGGTGAAGGGATATCACTTGTATCACTTGTACACATGTAGTATTTTTGTCGCTGGAAATGATCGATTCAGTGACTGATAAAACGAGTGCTTTACACACAGCACTGATTCTGTTTCTGTTGGATGGGAGGAGGACAAGCGAGCAGCACCCCGCTGTGCTCTACTTTATTGACATGCATAGCGGTTGTTCCCGAATGTCGTTCATTGATCTGCTGTGGCAGTTTGATGGTACGGCATCGAGACGTTATACACATGTCTGAGGAATGAACACAACATTTCGTCTAGGGCCACGAATATCTGTCTTGTGTAAGCAGCCTTGAAGGGTAATATTCTTCACGTTATGGGACAATAACCCCACAATTGCGTCATAATTATCCGTGGCTTCAAAGGAATTAAACCCAATTTGTGTGCACCAAATTCCATTGCAAGCCCAGTTATTACTTATATAAGTATCAATGCCATTATTACTGTTCTTAGCCTGTGGGAGGGACTCCACAGGCCACACCCACCATAGACCTCCTACAGGAAACTGCAGGAAGGGGGCGGATACAAGACCCAGTCGCCCTGCACAAGGAGAGAGAGCAGCACCGACCAGTCTGTAATACAAGAAACTCATGCTGGGTAACAGCACAGATCTGAAAGTAATCCACAAAGCATAATTATACATTTTAAATATACCTTCTTGTTCTTTGACAATATTTGCTTATCTAGGTTCAACCTTAACCCTTCATAGCCGTAGATTGCTTATTCAGCATACTGGTCAGTGCTGCGCCTTTCATGCTGCTTATCACCAGTGTATCCCGGCCACTCATTCACTAAAGTATTTCTGATGGCTGTGTAAAGTCTTTTGCTGCACATTCCCTTTAAGTATGTTAACTTATCAGTGAACTCTTGTGTCCACAGTAATCTCGTGTTAACATTAGACCTTTTGTAGCTGATTGTTGATCTCCATTGCTGTCTTCTAAGTTTCTGGGCTATGAATATGTGCTGAACTATCTTGTGTTGTACTCTATCTGGAGATACTTAAGACTCGGGGATATTTCTTTTGTTATGGTTGTCAGATTTTCATTCTGTTCGCACAGGAGGTGCAACTTGGCCTGAAAACGCAGATTTGCGGATGCCTAAATCATGTTGCCACCTTGCCCATGACGTCTGCACCCCGACCCCCTTATATGCCTGTGCTCCGCTCACAGTTGATGTTGAAGTCGGCTGTGTACCCAGTGTCCCTCCTCCATATTTGAAACTGTGGTTTATAGTCAATGACTGCAACAAAGAAGGGACTCTGGTAAGATAGATATGGAGAAGTTGTTCTTAAACTTTTTAACATGGGAGAACCCATGAAATAGCTTTCAGGTTTCCAGGGAGCCCCTTCTATAATTACTATATATAGAGTACACTAATGTGATGGTCAATGAGAAGAATTCTTCTAACATTCCTGGCCATTGGAAAGAATGTCATCCTCTCAGCCAAAAACATCATTGGTGTCACATAAACTAACCTGAGAGGAACAAACTGTTCATTCCTCAAGGAACCCCTAGAAATCTCTGGACGAACCTGGTTGAGAATCCCTGATATATAGATATGGGGGGTGCCTTTGAAGAGCCATTATCACTCAATTTGTGGAAAGGGATCTGTCCTATGCACATGGGGAAGGGGGACATTTTTTCTTGAAATCTATGGTTTCTTTAAGAAATGAGCAACTTTTTAGTGAAGACAACAGGTTTTTCAGTAAATACCTCTTTTCTTAATGCTTGTTGTCTGTTTGGTGGCACTTTGAGTCCTTGTGGAAGAGGAGATCAATGCACTGCTTTAGGGTGAAGGGGTGGTCACACGTGCCATACTGCTTCAATCGGTGGTGTGACATTTTACGGAATTGTACTAGCAATCTGTATACTTAGGGGATTTGTCTACAGCAGCCTTTCTCAAACTTTTCAACATGGTGAGACCCTTGAAATACTTTTTATATCTTGGGGAACCCTGGCTATAAGTACTATATCCACAGCTCACCTTATATTAGTGTGGAGGAAGAATTCCTCTTACATTGCTTGCCATTGGGAAGAATGTCACCCTTACAGATAGCGAAAAAGATCATTGGTATCACTTAAACTGACCTGAGAGGTCTAAATTGCTCAGGAACCCCTAGCAACCTCTATAGGACCCCTGGTTGAAAAGCACTGCTCTACAGGGTTCTGTAAGAATGGGATAGCTGTAAACTGCATCAAATGTTCTATTGCTATGGTATCGGCTTAATGAAAGCCAGATTGTCCATTCATAAAGGTTAAAAATAGAGGAAATTGGAACAAAAATAATGTTCTGTTGAAGCTGAGCAAGGATTTAGGTTCCGATTGTCAACAGTAGCTTGTTAAAAATTAGAAAAGTGCACTGCAATTTCTTTTTGCTTTTTTAGATCTTCTGCTACTGAGGCTATATACAGTCAGGTTAACAGCATTTTCAGAAGGACGTCGAAGTCTTAAAAACTGAACTAAACCCTGCAATAATTGCCTTTTTTCATTCCTTGGCAAGGTGCCGCTATCTTTTTTTTTTTTTTTTTTTTTTTTTTTTTTTTTTTTTATTTATCTGACGATCTTTGGCCATCTTGGCCGGGCCTGGTATGATGTAACTCCCGTACTTTTATTTGCAAACATGCGCAGATGAAGCTAAATTACGAGGTATCCTAGCAACCAAAGCAGGTAATGCGTATGCACAGCTTCACTTCAGGTATCTGCCAAAAAGGCTATCAGGCAGTTAGGAAGGATTATTGTGGAAAGGAGATTGCCTGCCTCTTTCTGCAATACGGACCTTTCTGATTGTGGAAACCTAAAAGCTCTGCATTACGTAGCTGATTCCCCCTCGTCGCCTTATTTCTACAACGGTCTTGTCTAAGCCAACAGGTTCAAATGGTGTCAGCCCATAGGCAAGGGAGTTGATGCCATGGCATCCTTTGTGTGACATTTATACTTGGTAATTGGCTGCTCAGGCCTGTGCAAGTTCATATGGTCCCTCATTACTGAAAGTCTGTAGTAAAAGGCTTTGAATTTTAGGAAGGGGACGAGGACGTGAGGCTGGGTAAGGGGGGTGTAGATTATGTGCAGACATGATCAGAAGGTGTTAAATGTCTAAGCATGTGTAGAATTTGTGTT
The DNA here is from genome assembly GCF_032062135.1 of Pyxicephalus adspersus. NCBI lineage: Eukaryota > Metazoa > Chordata > Amphibia > Anura > Pyxicephalidae > Pyxicephalus > Pyxicephalus adspersus. The sequence goes on along the minus strand of NC_092861.1, from coordinate 6,605,943 downwards.
CCCAAATCTTGCAAAAAAGAAAAAGCTTAAAATGTAAGCACACTTAAAACAATTTCCTCCTATGAGCCCTGGATGGGATTCTAGTGCCGACTCGTCACAGCAGGATGTTGGAAAGGTCTTTCATTTCTCTGCGTGTGAGGGTTTTGAGAGAGCCTTCGAGGCTCGGCTAGTGAACCACATCAAATTTTGGATGGTGTTCGAGATAAACAGAGCAAAGTTCAGAATTGAATTCTTTGAAAGTCACTGCTGTTTCCTGGCCAATGGAGGGTGGAGCCTTTCACTTGCTGGTGCCTAAAGCCTCTGTGGGTGTGCAAGCCTTCAATCTGATGGCAGCAGCGCAGCTGGCCTCCATTTTGACACTGGACTACTCTTCCAAAGGAATGCGATGCTGTAAAAAAAAAGTAGTCATGGAATTCTTCCTTCATGCTTGGAGTCCACACAGCATGCACTGCTGCCCATATATCTTTTATAGAAACAGCAGCAGGTGACAAAATGCCCCATGAAATCTCTGTAGTCTCTACCCCTGGGTCATGCAACAAGACCTGGGTTATGGAAGAGGTCAACTAACTCGGACAAATGTGTGACACAGAAAAAGGCGATGCAGGGGGAATGTCGTGACTAACATTGAGTTGGTGGTTGGGAGATGTGCGGCATGCAAGAGTTCCTGCACACGGCCCGGTCTGTACCCTTTTACGTCTTCCCTGTGGTTTGTGGCAGTCCCGGGTCAGCCTAAGTATTGCTTTGTTTACATCCATTCTATCTACACTGCAGCTTGTTTGCAGACAGAACCTAGAACACAGAAGACACATACTTTACATATTTTGTTCATTATTCATAGGTAAATTAGAATTTTATTTTTCCACTGCCTTGGCATATTCACAAAAGAGTGATGAATAGTTACAGTTCTCTACAAAGGTATCGCCTACATAGTTTAAGCTAGGTTGATAATCCTTATTTGCACTCCTTCATTGAAGTCCTATTTTTCTTTGCTGTACAGTGCAAGTGCAGACAGGTGGCTTGTAAGCTAAGCAATGTTTAAAATGCCATCGACTTGTATTAACTGTGCACCTCTGGATACATAAAGGTGAATGTGCTTTTAGATTTCTTTTAGATTCACCAATACTTATATAGCTGTGAATCTAAAAAGTATCGTGCTTTGCTGTTGTGCATTTGAACCCTGAGAAATGCTGCTTTAAAATCTGAATCTCTCATTCGTGTAACAAACCTAAAGCTCATTCCGCTTTCATCCCCCCCATGGAGATGATTTGGCACCAAGCTGTAATGCATTTCACGCAACATCCTTTGTGATATTGGGCCACGCCTTACACCAATCAAATAAGATTTCCCCCTTCCTCATCCTTATTTGAGCTTCAGAAAATTGCCCAAAAGCCGATCGATTAAAGCAAAAATCTCTGGCCAGTTCTGGCAGGCGGACATCGATTCTTTGGTTGCATAGAACTGAATGCCTGGCTGGCTGGAAGAACAGACTTGGCAAGGCGCACACAAAGGGCTGCTTGAGCCAAGTTGTGCCCGAGGCACTTTAACATGCACTTGTCTCTGCTTGCAGAATACACCAGCACTGATCTGCAGGTTGGATCTCGTGGCTCTCTGTAACCAGCAATGGGGTTAGTGTGACTGGTTGTAAATCCCACTTCCGGAATGCTTTCACTTCCAATCCTGTGACGTCAACCTGCTAAGTGAAGGCACAACCACTTCACCCTGCTGCTCCGTAGAATCTGACCTTGCTGTGTACTTTGTGAGGCTGGAAATATCCCTGGAGTCAAGTCGCTTGTGCACCCAGAACCTCATGGCTTTTCTATATTTTATTTACACTTTTTCTTTATACCGTAAAATCGCTTCCCGTCTTCAGTGGATGCTTTGAAATTAAAAATTCATCATTTCACCTATGAATAATTAATCGAGATCTGAACCTTAACCGGATGACAATTAACTTGTTAAGAACTGTGTATTGAAAAAGTAATTTGTATTTAATAAAATGCCTGCTTTGTAGCTCTTTTCCAGTCTTGGTGCTGCTGATCGCTTCCAGACTTTCTTTCTGCAGGAATTTTCTTCAGCATTCGTTGCTTTAGATTGGTTGCAAAATAGGGAGAGAAGGTAAACCATCCCTGGGAATGAGTCGGCACGGACGTGTAGTCAATGTCGGGTGCGGGCACATTTGTGACCCCATTTTCATCAACATAACAAGAACAACCCCCAGGTCAAGCAGGCATTACAGGCATCATTGGTTGCACGGTATTGCTCTGGATCAGCTTCCGGATGATAGCAGTGGTAGAAAATCTTGTGTAATATTTTCACGTACGCCAAGTCTGAGGGCACAAGTGACCCCATAACAGGAGATGCGATGCCTTCATGGCAGACTCGGCTGGTGTTACTGACAGTGTTGGCTACCTACTGCTGGACCATGCCTATATAATTTGTCAGCAGGAACACTTGTAGGCTCGGGTCCAAGTGATATGGTGACAAACAAACGCCATTGTGACCCTATTTCTACTTCATAACAAGAAGGTTTTTCAGGGCACAGTTGGCCACTACTGCAGCCAGCATTGGCTGCATTTGATTCCTGCCTGGCTTCCTGTTAGAGAAAACAATGGCCATTGGCACGGCTCTGGAGTTGGCACGAGACGAATTGCTGAGGAGATTGCTGATCCCATAGCAAAAAGTGCAGGATCATGGTATGTTAAAAAAAAAAAAAAAAAAAAAAGTGTGAGATGTTGTGCCTTTTGATTGGATCTAAACCTTGAAATATAGTTGTCTACTTACTGGCTGCTCCTTGGACTCATCCAATCCTTGTGATGTTGGTGATTTAGGGAATCCTTTTAGTGACTGCAGGCATCTTGTATCTTGCACAACCTAATGTAGCTAATAGACAAAAAAAAAATCTTGGGTTTGCATTCATTTTTAAATAAGCTTCTCATCTTAAGTTGCTCCTACAGTACTACACACAGAGCAGGTACAGTCCGGCTGTTCTCACTTGTGTTGATGCTATGCAGCTTGCATATAGACAGGAAGCAGACAATAAAGGCTGCAAGACTTCAGCAGCATTGACCTTGGAATAAAAGGATGTGTATTAGTAAAATTACGAGCAACTAAAATGATCTCTAGGCAGCTCTTCCCATGCCCAGATAGCTGGAAAAGATTCCTGTCCCCTTTTTTATCTTCTGAATGGCTTGTTCATATCTGATCAGAGCACAGATTGAGCCGCGGTCTGCCATTGCTGTTCTGCCTGCTGTCACATGTATGATAACACTTGTCCCGCTCAGGCTGCATACATGACTTCCTCTGATATATATTGGAGACATTTAGGTAGCCTATGGACCCCATCACCTCTCACGTGTCTCTCCAGACAGGTCCTCGGGCCCCTAGTGTGAAGTTTGCTGCACGAGGCACCACAAGGCTTTGTCGTGTTGTTGTTACGTGATATGATAAATCTCTGCAGGCATTGGAGCCTCTTCTTGGAGTGACGCCAAGAAACCAGAAAAATCAAAGAGTAGCCGAGTCCTAATAATCCTTGGCCGACGGATGCACCAGGCTGCACATGGTGCTTTTTGGTGGCACAGCACAACATATTTCTAATGTGTGGAGGTGAGGTTTTTATTAAAAGGACCGGGCTAAATCCAGGGACCACAATAGGGGAAAAGAGAAGTTGGTGGCCCAGGAAACCAGCACAGCTTACCCAGTGAAATGATACAAGGAAAGTAATCGTAGTATGAGATGTATGTAGATTGGAGGAGTGTTAGGGGATCACTGCATGGGATCTTAACACACATTGCATGAGAGATTTACACGGAAAGGGGGGAAAGTTGGGGAACCAGTTTTTTTTTTAATTTTTTTATACTGGTTAAAGAAGAGACCGATGATAACTGTATGTAATCGAAATCTGCATACTGATTGGATGAAATTCATGTGATCACAGTGACACTTGAGTTTGAGATTTGAGGCGAATCATTTGATCCCTGGATCCAAACTTACAGCTTCAAGGAGAGTCAGGTGATCACTGTTCGGGATCTATTTACAGATTGCGGGAGAGTCAGGTGATCACTGTACCTTACCTTTCATGTGGTGGATGAGGATTGGTGTCATCGTTGCATTGTGGGTATGTGTGCTGTCACCTCTCCTGTATATAGCAGCAGCCACTCTTGTCTTTGTAGGCATTCAACTAATAATTTGTCAAGTGTCACTGCCCTTAAAGGGGAGCGGTCGTGTAGTGTGTGAGGGGTTGGAAAAAAAAGGCATGAAATAGATTTTTTTTCTTTTTAATAATTTTGTCTTCAGGTTTCTCCTGTTGATCTTTAGTGGCACTGAATGGGGATATTTGTTTGGTGAGAACACAGCGTCCTCTGCACATGTAAGACTTGATAATTATAGCTATCTCCTCCTTGTTCAGACTTGTAGTTTTGGTCTTTTATGTATGAGTTCACTCCATGGATTTCCAGCATGTGTCATCGAAAACGAGACACGGTATTTATACTTTCTGATTATCCTGTACACAGAGCAACCACATCTGTGTTGGGCCTGGCAGTACATGTGGCTGGAAAACCACAGCCATGACTGCTCGTTGTTCATATCACAAGGATTTTGGGGAGTTTATACCTCGCTGCCTCTCTAAATAAATTGTAATTGTGAACTACAGAACAGGAGCTTAATACTGAACTCCAAACTTCCAAGGAATGTGAAGTTCATAGAAGAGCTTCGTCTAGGGCCACCCTCAGCACACTAATAGCAAGGTCACTACACCAAACTTTATGGTCATCACTCTTCTGCTGGAAACATCTTCAAGTAAATTTACAGATGAGCAAAAAATAGATTCCAGACATGGCACAATGTGCTTTTGCTTAGGTTGCAGCCAGGAGAAAAATATTTGGGTTACATTCAGCTGGCTATGTATTCCATGTGATTCGCTGCCTTTTAGTTCTGAACTGCCCAAAAGAAGAGAAAGGCGTGTGGTTGTGGCTCAGTCTTTGTAAAAGCTCCAAGCAGTGTCTAAAGGTGGTCTGCTATTGAGACACCTCCAATAGGAAATTAGGAATACACTGGATTTGTGGCAGAAAGGGTTATATTCTGTACTTGCAATGGTTTTGGGGCATTTTTTGATCTTTCATTTTCTAGATTTGCAGTGCAATAAAATCCCTTGACTTGAATTGTGCAGAACACTGTTCACAATCTGCAATTGACCAGCTTTGCATTTGGGATGCAATATGTCCAGCTTTTTTTTTATTGCAGGAAATGTGGCAAGTCAAGCGCATCCTATTTTTTATTTTGCCAAATGCTGCATTTTTTCATTTGAGTGCAATGCCCAGTCAGGTACTTGCCTTGCTTCCTTATTTACTATTCTTAATATTGACTCTCCATTCCATGGGCCTTTTGTATCTGTCTGCAGTTCAGCTTTTGGAGGATTTTGCAGATGAATGCTTTTAGTTGTGTATATGATTGTTTTATGTATGAGTGTAGCTTGATCTTTGCCTGATGTTCTTTGATCGTTAGGTTTATGAGCATTTCCATAAAATGTATGCTTGGGCCTGTCCCTCCAACACGAGACATCTACCAGCAAAATATACATGAAAGTTCTGGATTTAAAACCAATGAAAAGGGGCCCTTTGGACATAATAAGGATCCTGTAGTTGTTCATTCATTTCAATAGTGCAGCTCCTCCAGGCTTGACAGCCATTCATTCTGTTAAAGCCTTTTCCTGGAGGTGTGCCTGTAGTTTGTAGGCCTGCCTTGTACATAAGGGATAATATGTACAAACTTAATGCAGCTGGTTGGAATAATTTTATGCAAGTTCAGCCAACACTGATCTTCTCAGATCTCTTGTTGTAACAGTAAAACAAGCTGTACTATATGAATTAACGTAGGACCGTTCATGGTCATAGTTGTGAACAGGTTGGTTGTATTGATAGATTTTCAGGCTTTTCTACTGCAGTGAACAGAGCTTAAGATGAATACAAACTCGCTCAATAATCTGGTGGGAAGTGCAGTATCCGATACCAACCTAATGTACTACAGATGCTAAAAGGTTAGGTTTTAGCTTGTAGTGGTTATAAAATGTTGCTCTTGGCCCTATGCCTTAGGAAATGTATAGTTGACTAAATCTTCTCGGGCACTTACCTTCTACACTAAGCAAAGCTGAGGAGGCATCTTCAGAGCAACCAGCCAGGGAAGCTCCTGTAAATATATTCTACATTTCCCAAAAATCTGTGAATCTTAATGTTTACACTGAAGTGTACTGTAAGTTTCACCACCTATGACACTTTTGCACTTCAAGCCTTGTGGAAACCAAATGGGTAAGGCTCCATAAAGTCATGCTTTAACCTCCCTGGCGGTATAAATGAGGATTTTTAAATGAAAAGGGGTATATTAAAAAATCTAAGACTTAACCTAACCTAAGACTTGGTAGCAGATGCCTGGCCTTGCGTCCCCAACATTCACATGGCGGGGGTCCAGATCCCGGCAGATGTCTAACATAGCTGGAGGAATGCGGCGGGCACTGCTGGAAAGTGGGAACCTGGTAGCACTTGGTAAATTCCTGGGCAATTCCATCCTGAGTGTGGCCCAGGGTTACTACTTTTGGTATGGAAAATCCACCCCGAGCCACACTCGGGAATACCGCCAGGCATGTTAATGACTTGAATGTGTTGGACCTCCAGTGGTCTCCACGAATTCCCACCTGCACAACAGAATTCGGTCATGATCCAGCCTAGAGTCATTTTTAATGTAGTCTTTAGTTGGTACTGGTTGTTCTAAATGTAAAACATCAATTTTGGTCTTTATGCATAGCAGAACAGCTGAGACTATTATTTTTTCTACGGGATTCATAACTTGAGTTTGAATGATTGAAAATTTGATTGCCACATCTTACCTCTGATAGTATAAGATGAAGTAGCCTACCCCTCTCGGCCAATTGGACCAGTTAAAATGATTGCTCCACTGTTCTGGTCAGAATGAACTCCACTTTAACTGGGATCTGCAGTCTAATCCGATGATACCTATCTTTGCATATTTATAACTTTTTTTGTAACCTCTTTTTTTGTTTTTTATACTTCTGCAACTTTTTTTATACCTTTTCTGCCTAGAAATATTTAAAGTTATTAGCTATATTTTTTTTGTTATGATCACACAAATCTGAAGGGGCTGTGAGTGGGTGTTGGCATGAATTCCCTAGATGATATTGTCTGGTTTAGCTTAACCTGTAATTTCGATAGAGAACAGTGTGTGTGGTCTGCCTGTGTGCTGGAAAGCAGTGTCTACCTAGTGTCAGATGCAAGACTTCCCACAAGCAGTAGTGGCAGCTTGGATGTTGTTTGTTTCCTGTATGCGGGTTAGGAAATTTTTGGTTGGTAGATTTTCTGTTCTAACGCCCCATTCTTACATATATACAATATGATGGCCTGGGTCTAAAAACCCTTGGCCATGTGCCATTTTTTGTTGCACCTCCTGTCAATGCTATGTCCAACTGTTATACCGACCCATGCAAGTCTTTTAAACCACTTCTCCAAAACGGCTATTTTTATATGGACCGAAGAGTTTATTCATATGATTACCTTTATGCTTGTGCTGATTCAGTGAGTTGCTGCGTTGGGGAAAGTAAGCAAGATCAGAAATGGGGGTTCCTTATGCATCTCTGTTAAGGCTTTAGCTTCATGAGGACCGGACACCGCGGTACTGTGGAGGCCGGTATATACTATGCCTTTACAATTATTCTCATTCATGCGCAGTTCTTTCCTTTCATTTTGGAACTTTTAGTTTTACAAGCAGCAAGCTTTAATATTGACAGCAGATTCTACTAAAAATAAAATTTCGCGAGGAGAGATGGCCTCGGGGGTAATCCCTGGACAAGGTGACTTCATGGCTAAGGAATGTTTAGTGAAAGAACCTTTCCCTTGCTTTAGAAAACCATGTTATACAACATGCCTAACATTCTTCCCCCAACTGTCAGTCATGAGTCTTGCCTTACAAGGGTTTTCCTATGTTTCCTTTATACACATGTAGAATGAACCATAGACATGGCCCAGCTTACCACCCCCTGGTGTCTCCACAGAATATGCTCAATAAGATACTAACGTGCCAAAATACCCATAGTACAAAGAATGATTTAACGCAAACTGAAAGCTTTGTTTGCTTCTGGTGAGTCATAGAAAGGTGGATATGTGCTGGGGACAATGATTTTTATTGCGGTGTCCAAAATCGAGTAGTCACCAGAACACAACTAGAGGAAATCTTCCAGTATTGATACTTGTTCCAATGACAAAGGTTCTAGAGTTGCCATGAAGGTTCTCTGTCCCTGTTCTAAGTTGGTTTGTTGTGTTGCTGTTCTGTCACAAAATTGTCACTTCCATTGGAGGCAATGTTCAGTGCACATTACAGAATTGGGAAACCCACCGTAAAATGGAAGTAAGGCCCCCTTGTCTTGCGTAATGACCTTTCATCGCAGGTTGCCGCCATCTTCCCGTAGATGAACTTCGGACACTTTATTTAGCTGTGCCGTGATGACCTAACTCCCGTGCAGGCATGTGGGAGTTCATCTCTGGCATACGCAAAGGAAGCTGGAAGTGTTCGGTTTCCCTTACAACCAACCAAGTTAACGCTTCACATGTGTTCAGCTTTCATATTTCCTTGACTCAACCAGGCCTGCCTGGTCATTGAGCAGCCATCATTGGAGTTCATGTAGGCTCTTTGTAGCCACAGGTTGGAGCCATGAGGTATAACAGGAAAAAAAGTTAAAACATTTTTCAGGCAACCTTTTTTTTTTTTAAAAGCCCCTATTGCAGTAGTTAGCTTAGCTCTAGATAATTTCAGTCATACATATAGAATCGTGCCCAGTGTCATTTATACGAAAGCTTGAGGACACCCTATGCATGCTGGTAATCTCCATTTCCTCCATCTTTCGTAGTGTGCTGATTCAGAGCATCCCTAAAGTCAACTCTTTTCACCACAACCTCAATCATCCCAAGGATAGTAAAGAGAAAGACCAACTGTGTCACGTGCTTGGCCTGCAGATTTGTAAAAAGGGGGAAGTATGATCTAGGGAGCCCCTCGGAATTCTTTACACAATGGAGCAGCTCTTCTGTAGTGAGATTTCCTTGCTCTATTGAGCAGAGCCCAATGTGTGGGGTTTCATTGCCTAAATACTATGGCTTGGTTTTCATGAATGCTCTGCACAGGGCTTACTCCATCTATAGTGCAGAGTAAATCTGCTATAAATAGACCCCGAAGGGTTTACATTTACCTTGATAAAACCTCAAGAATCTAGATGCAGAAGGGTCGTACTAGGATGTGTTAAATGCATCTTGCAGCATTCTCTTCCTAAGCTCTGACACTCCATACGTTGGTAATGGTATAAGTGCTCGGGAGGTGTTCGATAATCAGGTTTTAAGGTTGGGCAAAAAAGTATACAAGGAGTTATGACAAAGCCTTCTGTTCATCTAATCCCCATAATCTCCTAATTTAATAGTAGTAATCTATGTTCAGAATGATGTGTAATACAGAGTAACCTTATGAGGACCTGTTTTAAAGTAATGTATGAGTGACATCACCAAGGTTGCATGAGTGTACACCACAAGTTAAAAGAAATGTTAACCCTCTGTAAGCTATCCTTGCAATTTGTATAGTCCCTTGGTAAAATGGTGGTTTTGCTATACATATGTTTCGGGACAGAATCAGGAGATGCTAGCTTGCAGTTTCCTTGAAGAACCCACAAGTTTCCCATCTGAAAATCTGCTTTGTACATTATAAGCTTGGGGTTTTCCTGTGAGTATGTAAGGGAAGTTTATCCTGACCACAGATGCTGATGGCAGAAAGAAGAAATGGACTTTCAGTTCACCCAAGAGCTTGAAGGACTGATGACTATTCAAGTCCGCACACAGGGCCCATTGTGGTGCAGCAACACTTAACGCTGTGCGTCCTGGGAGATTAGCCATTCTTTTTTTCTATTGTAGGGGACAGCCCTCACTTGCAGCATTGTTTTTTAAAAGTGAAGGTCTTTTTTTCTTGTAGAAGCAATGTTAAATCCTACAAGGGGAATCCATGTCCATTTAAACAAAAAAAAGTTGTAGACAGAAGTCTAGGAAGTCTATTTTTTGTGAGCAACAAAGATGGCCGAAGACTTCAAATCTCAATTAACTTTGCTGAAAGTGGCCCCTGGAATAACAAGGGACATCACAACGCTGGGGCACTTTGGCAGGCAAATGTGCCATATTGTACTGAATTGTATTGTATTCCCACTTTATGGCAAAATTTTAGGCACTGTGGGCAGAGTTTGCATTCACTTTCTAGTAGATTTAGGAACTGACAAAGGTATTGATGTAATTTTCTTCGGCTTCTTTTCCCTGGTAGTGCTTGCAGGGCATTCTGGGGATACTTTTCAAGGTGGGTAGGGAAGTCCCTTCATTCAGCTATGTGATATCTCATATCCAACCTGTTCAGAGTGAGGGCACTTTTAGATTCTCCCAATTCCAACCTTTCAACTGCTGTGCCCTTCAGGATAACGCTGTCATGCAGTTCTTACTCCAGATTTGGAAAAGCAACTGCACGTCTAGAAACAACACCATAATCCACCGCAACTGCACAAAATGGTTCCCTTCTGCTCCCATTCCGCTGAATAGGAGCAGGGTTGAGCCTTGCATTAGAATGCTTTTGTCAACTGCAAGTCTGTGGCCAAGTGGTATGTAGGAATTAATTATTGGCAAGTTTTTTTAGTACTTTAACTTTTTTTTACTATTGGTTTTCCTGATGGATGTACAGTCACATGGATGTAGGAGTTTAAATAGGAATTGAAAGTTTAGAACTGGTACTTGGCATTAGTTTTTTGCACCCAGTGAGAATCCAGCCTGGTGTGCCTTTAAGCAGCCTGTGCTGACGTTGGCTGGCCATGCAGAAATGTCTCCATTGATTTCTTATCCGCTGCAATGAATTGGAAGGTTGGTGCTCAGGGCCTAAACACTGCCTTTTGTTCTTTCACAGAAAACCGGCCTTTGTGCTTTCCTAGATTGTCATACTGTTAATACATTTCTTTTCTCTGCTGCCCTATCAATACCGTCCTTTCTGCCTTTGTGCCTGTTCCTGGGAAAAGTCCCTGCAGTGAGGGTGAGGCCTGTGCTGACCACTTTGGCCTTCCCTGTGTGGGCTCTGCACAGCTGGAATTTCTGCTAAGCCAGCACTCGCTAGTGACACATGGCTTGCCGGGGTAAAATTGGACGCAGGCGGTTTAACTGTTTCAGGATAAGCGCCCGTGTCTGCTGTCAGATGCCAAATCAAGGTGGCCTTGCTGAGCACAGACCTTGTAGACCAACCATGTGCTTTACACTTCATATTCAGTGGTATAAGTTTATATAAACCCTAATGATAGACTTAGATTTGTTTCCTTTAGTCTATTAGGACTGGTAAGTTTCAGGTCCGACACAGCTAAGAATGCATTCATGTTTAAGTCTGTGCTGATAACAAGGGCCGGCTCTTGGAAGAAACATTGGTTGAATAATGGGCATCAGTGTCAAAGGGTTAATTGCTTCTTCCTCAATGCAGAACAATGGTAAGAAGTGTGAGATGTTTCTTCTTTATGAATAGATCTCGCCTGTGTTCTGTGGTTTCCCACGCTGTCATGTGACCTGGCCTGCGGCTCTACCTGCTGCCTGCCTGTTCAGCATGGAGTTATGAGAGTCATCCGCCACCTTCACCCGTACTACCGACACCCACATTTCTCCGCCATTCATTCTCGGTGACCTCCAGGAAGTCTCATCTATTGACAGTCCCGGCTTCTCCTCCTGACAGCAAGCTTTTCTTGTTTTGTCTAGTTTATCATGTTTCTTATTGCATACATTGCATTGCTACTGCAGTTTTTAAAGTTTTGCATTTAAATAAACATACGTTTAAAGCAGAACTAAACACAGCTTACACTCACCTGAACCCGTTCCATTGTCTGCCCAATTATCTTTTCCATCTTGGGCCTTCTCACGCATGCAGCAGCTCATTTAGTTCCAGCCGGTGGGGAAGCTGGGATGTGCTGGCTACCCATGCTCAAAGTTTGATGAGAGCAAGAGGGACATCACCTGTCCATTTCTGCAACTAAGGAAAATTCTTAACATGGAACTTTAGTTCTCTTTTAAAGTAGTTTGACAAAAAGCAACTTTTACAACTGGTCCCATGCAAAAAAAAAAAGGCCAATCAGCCTTGAAACAGTGCACATTTACCTATAAAAAAAATACCCACCCCCCACCCCCACCACTTGAATAAGGCAGAACTCTGGGTAAATATGAAACTCACAATAATACAGCGCTGTAATCATTAATACATATGTAAGAAATCTGAAGGGACCCTAAATATAAGACCTGGTATCTGCTTCTTTCAGTACCTATGTTGCAGAGCTGTTGTGTGACAGGAGGAAGCCGTACAAGGAGTCAATCAGTTCTTGAGTTGAGGAGGTTGACAAATGAACTTGTCATTCTGTCATTTTTTTTTTGCAATAAATTCTTGCCTTCATCTGCGCTTTTGAATTTCACTAGGCGGCCCTGCCTGCTACCTCTAGTCCCAATAGTTTCCTAGTTCAGTTTGGAGTAGTCCATTGAACCCTAGGGTTCCTCCAGAAGTTGCTAGGGGTACCTACAGCAATAAGTAATTTGTACCTCTCAGGTCAGCGTAACTGACATCAATGATCTTTTTGGCTATCTGTAAGGGTGACACTCCCAATGACCAGCAATGTAAGATGAGTTCCTCCTACATACCACCATGATATATACTATGTGCTGTGGATAGAGAAATTGTAGCTGGGGTTCTCTAAAGACCTGAAAGTTATTTCAAGGGTTCCTCCTTGTTATGGATACAGAAAACCTGCCATAGTGCATGCTGCAGCTCCATTCATTCCTATGGATAGTTTGTGGAGGCCTCCAGCAGAGTTCTCACCATTAATGGTCCTGAATGAAGCTTGCATAATACATGTAGTTACAGATATTAGAAAGGCTTTTGTAGCATTGCACTCATTACAAAGAATGTTTGTATTGGCAGGGGACACATTTGTCTTCCAAAAAGCTAAAAACAAATTTGGATAAATTCCCCATCTTTACAGCTTTCAGATCCATAGCATCTCCTGGCTGATGTGAGTTATGGAAGAGGAATGTTTTACCTGCGATCGCCCTCTCCAGTGACACTAGAAGTATATGGCACTGATAGGTGTGTCTGTGCAAATTCTGTGTGTAGTCAGTGAGAGTGCACCTTATCATTTCCTCGCCGTACTTTATCCGACCACAGACCACACCTTTCCTGCAGGTTCCTGCATAACAACCACGTTCCTCTTCTCTCCTCGCCCCTTGGGTTGTCTGCAGCCATGATTCATTACAATGAAGCTTGGAGTTGCCCCTTCTATTGATTGCTGAGAGCCATTCAATATGAAGTGGAACTATCCCCCCTCCCCCCCCTCGTATACCCACCTGTCCCCATTCCTAGTCGCAGGAGCCGCCATCATCTTCTCCTAGCTAGAACTTTCGGCTGTTTTGATTGGCCAGGCTAGAATGACAAAACTCCCGGTTCATTCAGTCCCAGCAACTAATGGTTAAGAAGGTTGGAAACGTCTGGACTATGTGAATGAATTAGGAGTTTTTCCATAATCATGATCTAATGTCCCCCCACAGTCACACACTATTATTATATATTTATATAGCTCTGACATATACCGCAGTGCTGTACAGAGAACACTGAGCAGATCCCGTCAGTCTCTGTACAGAGGAGCTGACACTCCCCCCACAGTCACACATATTATACATTTATAAAGCCTTGACATATACAACAGCGCTGTACAGAGAACACTGAGCCAACCACATCCATCTTTATACAGAGGAACTGACACTCTTATGTGGTCACACACTTTTATCATACATTTATATAGCTATAGCTCTGACATATACCATGGTGCTGTACAGACAACACTGAGCCAGTCATATTTGTTCGTAGGCTGAGGAGCTGACACTCATCAACCACAACTATCCAATATGTGTCTCCGACATATACCATAGTGCTGTACAGAGAATACTGAGCCAGTCCCATCAGCCTCTGTACAGAGGAGCTGACACTCCAATGTCCCCTCTACAGTCACACACTAATATACATTTATATAGCGCTGACATACCGCAGTGCTGAACAGAGAACACTGAGCCAGTCCCATCAGTCTCTGTACAGAGGAGCTGACACTCTAATGTCCTCCCAATGATTTGTATCCTCATCCAGCTCTGATGTGTAGTACAGGGCCATTAAACGGTCATTACTTTTTCATCTCAGTCTGAGAATTTAGGTAATTTTTGCATTGTGAAAGGAAAGGCTGCTGGAAGCAACTGGGGAAGTACAGATCCCATGTGGATCATTTTCATAGAAATTCTGTCTTGGACCCCAGCACAGCAATTTCCCAGTGCAGACCACCATGGAATAAGGTTTAGTGCAGTCAGCACTTATTTCCGGTCTTCATGATTCTGCAGATTGGCTCCCTATATAAATGCAGCTCGGTGACCGGTGTTGCAGTAAGGGAAACCCTGTGGCGGCCATTGTGATGGCTAATGAGTATTGTGTGCCGTCGGGCCAGCGTCCTGTTTATATACATTTCCGTGTCACGTATAATGTTTGGAATTCTCTCAGAAACTCGGCACCTCCGTAGTGATGGATTGTATATACACGCTGCATGCTGTGTTCAGCAAATCACTGGAAGTATGTGTGTCTGTCAGCAGTCCAGGAACCAAAACGAGGAGTGTATGGGGGTGTAGACTACAACTCCCAGCATCCTACATAGTATTGCCCCATCGTGGCTGCATTGTGCAATACACAAGGATTTAAATTGTTTATAGTGTAAACCCTTTCCACACTATGACTTCTAGTTTGCAGAGAATTTTGGAAAAAAAAAACTTTAAATGCATTTATAAACCTTGCTGGATATCTCTCATGAATGATTAACCAAGGCTGCATACCTGTAGTGCAGTGTGAAAAGTTCACTTCCTGTAAAAATGCCTAAAGCTTTAAACCACAGCTTTTCTTTTTAAAGAGAAGCATTATGTTTAAAAGGTTTCCATTACTCTCTGCTTACTACCCTGCCACCCGGATTTTCAGCAAAGCACCCTGATAGCCGGTGTTTGATCCCCGGATACATGAGCGGATCGTGTGCTTCCATATACTTAGGAGTTCTGGATGTTTCTGATGCTAAAGAATCATATTGAGACCCTCAGAAGGCTCCTTGTTTTTTTTTGCTCTATTGACTGATACACAACACATTTATTTCTTTGCACAATATCCTGATCTCTCGTTTTTTTGTTTCCTTTACAGGAATAGATTTCAAGATCAAAACTGTGGAATTACAAGGAAAGAAGATCAAATTACAGATCTGGTGAGTGACTGTTGTTTTCTCCTACCTCATAATACTTGTTTATGGCAGACATGGTTATTCACATCTGTGCAGAAGAAAACCGCAGCTGGAGAGTGAAGATTTACCGCTGGAGCATGAGGGATAGGCTTCTACCCCAAGTGACAATTCCTAAATCTGCTGCTAGGTTCTTCCAACCCCTGTCATTGTACTGAGATGGGACCAGGAAGCCTGGCTGTTCTCCAGAAACACAGCCACCATTTGGGTCTAACTTTTGGTTTTTGCTTGCTTGGTTTATTTCAATTTTATCATCTGATCATCTTCAGTTGTTGAAGTTTGATAAGTTTGCTGGGGATGTTTTGCTTCACCCACCTGCCTTAACCATTTACATATCTGAGGGGCAGCCTCTGAAAACCCCACATAACTAATATAGAGAATACCATTCCTGAACTGATCAAAGCCCAGACTGTCTGCATCACATTCACTCAGTTACTGTTCACAGAAACCTTTCACCCTGACGCTCCTGTTAGTGGCTTTAAAGAGGAACTAAAGTTCTGCTTAAAAATTTGGCATCAAGCAGGGCTTTATTGCAGAAATGGACAGAATGGTCCCTTCTGCAGTAAGCTTAACTGCATGTGAGCCACCCATCTGTCAATTTTCATTGTCAATCCTGACTTCCCCAGTGGGGCCTGGACTGACCCCCTCTGAACATAGAGGAGATAAATCATTCCAACCAGTCAAGATGAATGAAGATTGAAATGCGGAAGGGAAGGGAGAAAATAACCACAGCAAAGAGGGCAGGTGACTATCCCCAGGGTTTTAAGCATGCTAGGGGATCTCTGGAAGTACCTGATGGAGGCTATACCTGTACATAGTCACATTGTTTTTTTAACATTGCTGAGGTATTAGGATAATAATAAAAAAAAACCTGCAATCGCAAAGTGCAATTCGCGTTCTCTCCCCAGATCGAAAATTCCCAGATCGAAGTTCAACTTTACCTGTGATGTCTGTTCAATAAACTGTTCAATAAACTCAATCAACAGCAAGAAAACCTTGACAACTTTTGTGTTGTGGTTCTTAGTATTTGTACTAATCACCATGTTGCATGGTAAGCGAAGCTTTGCTTGCTTCTGGATTTTGCTTTCTTCAATGAAGACTCCTGGTAAAAGTTCATGCCCAGTCTGTGGCTCCTTTGCAGTGCCAAATCCATCAACTCATGGCAACCAATCAAATTGGACTTGGTATGAGATTTGGTATTTAGGAACCAGCACTTCATAGGAGAAGGCGTACATGGTCACTCAGATACATGCTCATATGGGATTGCTGGACCCCCTGTCCCCAGCTGGTGCGTCACAATTGGATTATTTTAGTGGATAAGGGAGAGAGCAACTTGTTTTCTTGCCTGGCAGTTCCAGGGAGGAGAGAAATCTCCGTCACTGACCCCTCTGCTTGTTTAGCTGCACTTCAAGGGATGCCTACAGAGCCTGGGAATGTGACCAAGGCCCATTTGACAGATCCCAAAAAAACTGGCAGGCGCCTACAGCGCTCTGGAAGGATGACAGGCCTGCAATTACTTTTCAGAGAGTCGTCACATTAACTCTTTTAGGGATACAGATGAGTTCAGCAAAATCTTTCAAGGGAAGTAATTTATTGCTGGTGCTGACTTATTGCCCAGCATTCTACAGAATTCATTGGGTTACCATTAGCCCTTACTGCATAGTGGCTTACAGTCTTTTAGCCCCACCATGCATTTGTGTGTGACAAGTTAATTTGGTTGGGTGCAGATTGGTCTCAGTGGACCACACCTCTAGTCATGTTGTGGTCCGGTTTGTTTTCGCCTGTCTCCATTTCTTGGCAGCCCGGATCGTCGTTCCCTAGAATGTGTGCAGCTGCTCCAGTCTGAATGGTCTTACAGAGCTTCTCCGATGCACCTGCCTATTGCTTGGCATTCCTCCTCCATATCCGAAACAATCACAGATTTCTTGTACCATCTCTGCAAGCCTTACAGGATCATAAATTGAAGATAGATATGTAGTCATGTTTGGAATGCTTGTGAGGGAGGTTCAATGACAACCAACTTCCTCCTATTTCCCGAATCCTACTAAAGGTGCATACACACGTTTAATTCTTGTCGTTGGAAAGGATCGTGATAGGAGCCGCACGATGCATAAACGAGTGCTGTACATACAGCACCGTTCTACTTTATGGAGGGGGATAGCGACAGAGCGGCACCCTGCTGCGCGCTCTCCCCCTTCCCTTGCATTAGGATCGTTTGTGGATCCACCAGGACGGATCCACGGATGATGAACGACACGTGCTGTACACACACCAGATTCTCGGCCGATACCCGGCCAAACCTGATTATCGGGCGAGAAAAATTTGACGTGTGTACTAGCTTAAATCCTTTTTCCCTCATTGCTGGCAAAAATACATTCTGCCTCCAAACAGGGGACGGGTCTCTGAATGTCACATAGATCTATAGTGGAAATTACCAAATAGATTTAAACCCTTCTACTAAGTGTTTTTATCCAACGTTTTTTTCTTAGTAAAAGACCCAACAAATTCCGCACCCTTGATGAAGGCGCCAATCCTTAGACCCCCGAAACGTGTTCATTTAATATGTAGATTTGACCTCTAGGCCTAGTACATGCAGGCTGATTTCTTCATTTTAGTTATTCAGATCTGAAGTAAAAAAAATGACTGATCCAAGAGATCCAATGTGTGCCAGGGTCCTTTAGACCCGAAATGTCCTAAAAGACCCCGGCAAACAACTTCATTCTGCATTTTTGGAGCATTTAATAGGATATTTCTATATCATACGCTGTGGTAAGCCACCCATGTCTTGAGGCTTTAGCTTTTCTCATCCGAATGGCAGCTATGATGTTTCAGCTTTATGGTCCGATGTTGTAACTGTGTAGCTGGTGTTTGCTTCCTGTGGGTACTGCGTGCAGTTTTTACAACCATATCTCCTGGTGCTGGGAGAATTCAAATTTGTCCAATCTTGCCAATTGTACTCTATCCTAAAGAAGCAGCCCAAGAGCTGCGAAACATATGAAACAAAGGAGAACCCCCCTTCTATAATACCAACACTTTGATGGATATAGTTTTGGGGGGAATGTGATTATATAATACTGCATTGCTCTTTAATAATTGTCAAGAGTTTTACTTTTAAGAAATTGTGTGCTATGTTTAGGTATATGTTACATAAATAAAATTGATATTTTTACCTGTATAGCCCTCGAAAGTCCCACTTTGGAACTCTCTTGCTATTCGTCCTTTGCAGCCTCCAAAGTCAAATATAGTTTTTAGTATAAAAGTTTGGAAATTTCCCATAACCTGAGACTGGCAGGTATCCGATCTCCGGAGATTGAACACTGCCGCACAGCACAAATATTTAAGGGCTTGGTGTGCTCAGGGAGTAGTCGGCACAGCTTGTTTGACTAGCAACACTCATTCTGTTGTCACAACCAGACTCCTTCCACCGAACTCTATCCAGGTGTATCCTGGGAATGGCTGACGGGTTTCTAATAACTCTTTGAAAGACTCTGATCTTTTTATATGACAGTGAAGTGCGTTACTAGCCCTTGGAGATAACCATATCAAAAAAAGGAAGGTAAAAGGAAGACTCCCATTTTCTAGTTAGTCAGCAATGCTATAGTTTTTTCCACTAGAGAATTGTAGTTGTGCTGTTTGTGCATGTTGGTCAATAATTGTATCCCTCTGTTGTGTAAGGTTGGCCCACTATAGCATCTTTTTCCTTGTCCATGTTGGGTGCTTCTGATGTTCGTCCTCATGTAGACCCACTACCTTGCTGTAACATTGTAGTTGCTGGTTGGAAATAAGTTTTGTGAAATTGCATAAGCAGATGGATACCAAAACAAATGCTAAAGGTGGTCAGATAAAAAATGAGAGGTGTGGAACCTGCCCAGACTTTCCTCCAGAGATTAATAGGGGTTCCTTAAACAATGGACACGTTGTGCCTCTCTGGTAAATTGGCACCAATGAGCTTTTTGGCTATCTGTAAGGTTGGCATTTTTTTTCACCATGGACCACCATGCTAATATACTGAGAACTGGGGATAATGAACTTTTAGCAGGGTGTTCTTAAGACCTGAAAGTAATTTTAAAGGGTTCCCCCATGTTAAAAAGATTGACAAACACTGACATAAAAAACTTTTTTGCTTTCTCTTTCCTTCTTCAGATCCCCTCTGTTGGTTAAATTTGATGTGTCTTTACAGACCACAGAAACTGGCACCAACCTGTACACCAATGTCATGGTTGATAAAACTTTATTGTTCCTGACCTAACATGCCTTCTGTAATCCCACTGCACTGACGCATTTTACCTCAAACTGTCTTTGTCATATAGAAAAAGTTAGGATTTGCATACAACATCTTCTGCCTTTATCTGTGGATCTAACGATAAACTGTTTTCGCTAAAGGTAATGAAACCCACTCACGTGGGTTTTATTTTATTTTTTTTTTCATCACTTTTAGTTCAGTTTTATTAACCAGAATTTTTGTAAATATGTTAGGAGAAACAACTGTTTGAATATATGAATGTTAAGCCTACCGGAAATGTTAGATAGATTTACCTATATTTATATACACTTCTTGTCATTGCCTAAGGTATAATGTGTTTCTGTATTGATCGTGTTTGTCAAGGCAGCAGCCATATACTTGACATCAGAAGGTGGGAGCTTATATATCGTTCTCTTAGGAAAGCAGTGATCTCCCCGGCCCTTTTAGCCTAGCCGGCACTTTTCAGTGATCACCCTTCTGTTTTTGTGTAGTTACTGAAAAGTTGGGTTACATCACAGGGGCTTCCACCTGCCTACAATTTCTTCCCACCCAGCCTAAAACAACTTCTTGGATGAACACTGGAACGTTTCGCTACTTGTAAGCTGGCCAATGAAAACTTTGCTTATGTGTCAAAACAGATCTTTGTAGATCCTGAGTCAGTTGTATGCATCTCCAGGTTTTTTTTTTATTGGAGTCAAGTTTGCATCCCATCCTTGTCATCTAATTTGGGCCTTGTGTAGTCATCATGAGGGTGCAGGATCATCAAGATGGCATGTTGGGATTTGCATTAACGTTCTGCTGCCCGTATCTCTGGATAACATGGATGCCAGTTGTTGCAGTTGGGTTCTTGTTGGTGACTTGTGGGGAACTGTATACATAAACTACTGTTCTCCTCAGGCCGAACGTTCTACCTAACCAAGGCAATAGGTTGAGCCCGAGTTCCACACTGATTTTAAAAACTCTAGCCAAAAGCGTACACAGTGTTGTCTCTAGATCCTTTTAGCAGGGCGCACCACCCGGCACTTTTTAGCAACCACCCAACTGTTTTTGGGTTGTTCCTGAAAAGTTGGGTCACAGTACAGGGGCATAATACAAAAATGATGCGATATACTATAGGCGTGGGTATTGTAAAGTTAGAACAAAGTATGGGGATGGGGGGATGGGGGGTAGAAAGCAGACAGAATTCTAGAGGTTACTGAATTCCTATGGTAATGACTCCAAACACTAAAAATGTTTTGACCATGTTCCTACAATGTTCTCCCACCCAGCTGAAAACCAATATGGGAGGACACAGGGCATGGTATGCTGATCTTCTTGTAATGTTTTTTGAACAGTTTCTGTGAAAGCTAAACATTTTTCATAGCAGCGGTCGCCGACAGGTGGTCCACAGAAAAATTTGGACATTATTTTATTAATAAAAAAATTAAAAAAATTAAAAAACTTAAAAAATATTCTAATTCTTATTCTGAATGACAACTGTCGCCTTTATATTGCACTAAATTCACAAACTGTCCTAGAGACGGGGAAAAAATAGGGAGGCACAGCGTGACGTCAGTGTAGTGTTAGGTTGTATGAGGCAACCGTTGCAAAGCCGTATGCATCAGTATTGTTTCCGCCATTACAACAGTCACCCCAATCCAACAATACCTATTTATCATAGATTTGTTTTATTTTATTTGTTTATTTCTTAGATTCTCTTTTAGGTAAGTAGGACCTGAACTGTGTATTTTCTTTAATTGTTATATTTAATGTTTTCCACTGTTTTCACTTTGATAACTATCATTTCTTGTTTGGTCTTAGATTGGAATGGAATAAACCCATAATGAGTGAGAAAAAGCAAACTAATATTTTTCATTTCTTTAGTAATACCAAAGTTAATGCAACTAATGATAACAGTAACAATAGTAATACTTCAGTTAACCGTGAGCTGATCAATGAGCAATCAAAAATAATTATTTTACAAATGTATTTATCTTTTTAAAAATATTTATATTAATGGTGCACGGGATCAAAAATTGAGAATTTAGTGGTCCGTGAGGTCCAAAAGGTTGGCAACCGCTGTTCCATAGTGTACAGTGTGTTTTACAATACAATTGTGCAAGTGCCTTGCAATTCTAACGAAGTCTTTATTCTCTTTCAGGGACACAGCAGGACAGGAGCGATTCCACACCATTACCACCTCTTACTACAGAGGGGCTATGGGAATCATGTTAGTCTACGATATCACAAATGCCAAAAGCTTTGAGAACATCAGCAAGTGGCTCAGAAACATTGATGAGGTAAGAGCTTGCTTCTGTCTGCTCTGGCACAGCCTGTGGGTCGCTGCAAACGTAACCGGCGAACAGTAAACCGAGCCGTGTGTATTCAGAAAGATTTTTGGATAGTTGAATGGACGTGAAAGAAATATTACATTCACAGCGTGATCTACATTGTAGGCCGATTGTAATTGCCATCTGATCTGACATTAAAAGCAAATCTAAACCCCAAAACAGGAATGTTATATATTGCAGCATGGTGCTTGCATTCGATTTCAGTCTTTAATCCCTATATATTACACATCCTCCTCATAGCGTTTTTCTGTGCCTCTGTAGGGAGCAAGTGTTGTCATGCAGGCTGCCGATCAAATGTGATTTTTCTCACCAACATCAAAATACGTTCTAGCTTCAGCTACCTATTTCCTGTCCAGTAACGGTGCCTTAATGTCCTTATAGGTACACCCGCATTGGATAGGGGGCAGGCAACAGAGATCAGGGCATTAATAATAAATTGAATCCAGTTACAGGCCCATAGAATGGGCGTTTTGATGGCACAGCAGGCATCCTTTGGCCCCCATCTTTTTCTAATGCATGTTAGTTTTTATATATCCTGAACTGCAACAAAGGCCCAATGACCCTTTCCAACATCTGACCCATGCCAAGCACAAGACGTAAGTACATAGTGGTGGTGTGATTAAATGAGTCCCTCGACCCAGCATGATGTCTTGAAGCCCTCGTTAAGACACCCAGTGCCTTTAGTCCCTCAGCCTGGCTGACACACCTAGTTTGATTGACAATAGCTTTTACCAGAGAATTGCTGTCACGTTGGCGTTAGTTAGCGTTTAAATGCTTGTCATAGATGGGTGTTGCTGCCTACTTATACAAGGTAATAGTCTACAAGGAATTGGCTTCCATGTGTGAACTGTCAAGAGGTTGTAGTTGAATGAATGAATGAAATAAATAAATAAATATATATATATATATGTGTGTCTGTGTGCGTACGTACACAGTGTTCTCCCCAGCCCCTTTTAGCTGAGCGCAACACCCGGCACTTTTCAGTAACCACCCGGCTGTTTTTATGTGGCTACTGAAGAGTTATGTGGCTAAGAGTTGGGTCACAATACAGGGGCTGCCACCCACCTACAATTTCTTCCCACCCGGCTAAACTTCTCTAATTGCAATGGGAATGGCTGACCTAGTGGGGACATGGATTTCCATTGGACAGCAGTGGTCACCTGACCACAATATATTGGCAGCTAATTAAGGGCAATGAACAGTTTTCCACGAAGAGACTCTGCAAGAATTTGCTATTTCTTTTACATAGAATACTGCCTTCTTGCAAGTTTTTATTGCAAGTTATTTCTGGGCTGTTCCTTTAAGAGCCCAGCAGAATTGGTCAATATGCTAAGGCAAAGTTAGGACAAATCTCTGATTTACTCCTTGGTTTTAGCGGTCTCTGGTCAGTCTCATGTGAGCAGGCTGCGTTTCAGCATTTTTTCCACTTGCTGGGGTTACGCAAGTCTTTATGGCACTGGCATGCTGGTCTATATGAGTCACGCAGGGAGTGCCTCTGATAGCAGATCATTGTGTGCACAGCCCGGGGTCATGGCTTCCTGGAGTTTGCTAGTAAAAAAAAAGTTCAATGAATCCCGGAGGTGGAAGACGGCAGTTCATCATCTAGAGTTTTCTAAAATGTTTTCAGGCTTTAGAGGAGACCAGTGCCCCTTCATCTTCTAGTAATGCTAGATTCCTGGATGTCATGTATTTACTAACCAGTGAGGAGCACATACATGTGCAGATTAGGTGTCCTGGCTTCACTTTCTGCATGCTTTTTTTTGGGTGACTGAAGTTTGTATTGCACTGCCTCTGTGTATTAGTAAATGTGATGTGCTTGCTGAGATAAAATCAATCCCTAAAGAGGATTTATTGGTTTGTGAACTTAATATAAAAAAAAACTTTTAGTACTTTTGGAATAAGAAGGTAAGTACTATAATGGAGACACAAACGGATTTCTAAAGTAATGGAAATTTGCTGAGACAATTGTCTGCCGGAATGTTTCTCCTCTTCTATTAACAGCTCAGAATTTAGGATTTCTGTCACTTTCAGTCTTGGAGACATTACAGGAACATATAGTAACAATTTCCCCTGTAGTAACGTACTGTAGTAAAGTACATGGCTTAAAGCAGGTTATTGTGAATTTTTATGGGCAGCTCACAGAAAAGTAGTTGAAGCCCCTTGGAGCAGAGGGTCACTACTGGGCAGCCCACTGAAGAATACATGGGTCTCTTCAGAACGGAAGAAAGGGCTCTTGTGTAGCCTAATGGGAGATAGCATGCAAGACTTCATAGCCCGCTGAGCTGAGTTTGTGTATATGGAGTAATCCAGAAGTGGATGAAGATGAACAGCCTCGCTAATGGGCAGCTTCTAGAAGGGTACACGGGGAACCTCTGAAAAGGCTGCATGTTTCTTTAAAGAGTCTGTAACTGGGCAGTACATGGAAGACCTTCTGAAGGCGAGGAAGTGACTCTTCAATGAGTAGCTTACTGGAGAGTTCATGGAGCCCTTCAAAAGTAGGCTGAGCAGAGGAAGAATTTTTTTATAAGCAGCTTACTTAGAAGAACTTGGAGGCTGCAGGTGAGGAATTGGCTCCTAAATGATAAACTCCTGAAGAGTACATGGAGGACCTTGGAGCAGACCGGAGATGAGAAGGTTTCTTTATTGGGTAGCTCACTGCAATAGACATGCAGCAGGCAGAAGGTGAGTAATGGGCTCTTCCAGTGAGCAACTCACTGGAAATTGCATATAGGCCCTTAAGGTAGGCCAGGTTGAATAATTTTTATGGGTAACTTGCTGGGGAGTACATGAAGGAGCTGGAGAATGAGGAAAGTATGTACATGGAGGACTTCAAAACAAGCTAAGTTTAGGATTTTTTTTTGGAGAGCTTGATGCCTTGTGAGGGACCTCGGAGCAGGCTGGAGGTGAGGGACAGGCTCTTTATTGGGTAACTCTTTTGAAAGTGGATGGAGGAGCTTGGGACAGACCAGTGGTAAGGAAGAGGTGGATGGGGGACCTTGGGACAGACCAGTGGTAA
>NC_092861.1:6574809-6580270 GCF_032062135.1 Pyxicephalus adspersus | reverse complement strand
TCCCGGCCTCCTGGTTTTTCTCATATTGGCCTAGATCCGTTCTTGCAGCTTTTATGATGACGTCCATTCCTCTGCCTTTCCCTACTACACCCCTGGATTTTAGTAGAAAAATCATGCTTGTAATTGTTCACATAGCTTTGTTACATGAAATGATTCATTGAGTGGAGAATTCCATGAGTTCTGGCTCGTTTCCACCACGTGATTCATCCCCGGAGACGGCCAATCGGATCTTTCGATTCAGCGTATTACAGCTTTCTAACGCTGGGTAGCTGAAGTCATTAGAGCAGCAGGGGGCAGTGGAAGAGTCTCAGGCTGTGAATACAAGGAAGCATTATTAAACATTCCTCTCACCGGTCTAGTAAGCCTTCCACAGCCGTGACAAAACACGCTGCTCTTCACATGTTAGCATCCTTTAACTAGCAAGCGGACATTAAAATTCCCTCTTCTCACGAACCAGAAGGTTACATGCCAGCAGTTAGTAAATAATGGAAAGCATCTCTTATGAATGGGCAGAGGGAGCTTCTCACTTCTGAGCCCCTGATCACATGGCTACCAAAAGACTTGTGAGGGTTTCATGTCATTGGAGACCACAGAGAACGTTGTCAATCCCCTTATACAAAGTGGAGAGCAGCAAATTGCAACCATTGTGCAGGACTGTATATTTAAAAGGGTGGAACTTTAGTTCCACTTTAAGTTTCCATGATCAGGCCGGTCATTATTGCAGGAAGGGACAGGCGATGTTCCTTCTGCAATACATCTTATCTGTCTGATTGCTCCAGGACAAAGCTGATCTACACACATCCTCCAATATTCAGATTATAACACAATCACATCTGCTTGCTTGTCCAATACTCTTGGGAGAAGCTTTTAGAAGGACCTTAAGCCATTGAAAGGAATGGAGCGTTAAGGGTAATTTTTTTTTTTTACAGTTGAACCTGATTGGTGCGCGATAAATTCACGTTTACGGCTTTAGTATTTTGCAACCGCCTGGTCTTTTTTACACCTACCTTCCCTTGCTTTGTCGCGGGCACCCACCATCTTCACCTTTTTCCAGATATTTAGCCATCTTGATTGGCCAAAATAGAATGATGTCCGTGCCCAACCCAGAAATTTTTTAAGCTGGGTGGGAAGAAATTTTAGGTGGGTTGTAATACCCTGTATTGTAACCAAACTTTTTAGTAACCACCCAAAAACAGCCGGGTGGGTGCTGAAAAGTGCCGGGTGGTGCGCCCAGCTAAAAGGGTCTGGGGAGAACCCTGGATGTAGTTCCTGCACATGCGTACACCGGGTTCATTCATTCTCACCAGCCAGCAGTATCCTGCAGTGAACTGCACATGCACAGCTCGGTGATCATTTCGGCAAGGGTTGCCGACAGGGTGGTTAGTTTTATTGCAGAAATCCCCTGTCACTTTATTACAGAGTATTTATATAGTGCCGACATATTACCCAGCGCTGTACAAAGTCTGTAGTCATGTCCTTAACTGTCCACCAGAAGGGCTCACAATCTAATGTCCTACCATAGTCATATGTCGTCATTATAGTCGCAGGTCAATTTTGGGAGGAAGCCAATTAACCTAACTGCATGTTTTTAGGAATGTGGGAGGAGACCTGAGGAAACCCACTAAGACACTGGGCGAGCTTGCAAACTCCATGCAGATAAATGTCCTGGCCGAGATTCTAACCTTGGACCCAGTGCTGCAAAGGCCAGAGTGCTAACCACTCAGCCACCATGTTGTCCCTTCTGCAATAAGGAACCGGTCTGCTCATTTTTTAAGGTCTTAGTTGCACTCTTACTTGTCCCAATAACTAAAAGATCTTTGCTGTGCATCCTACCGAGCACCACACAGCCTCTGTAAAATCTTCATGGTCAGCTCTGCACCTTCACTATACAATCCATAGGGATGAATGCTGATTGTAGAATGCAATCGATGGGGATCTGAACCTAACTGAAGAGTTTGATTGTGTGGCACAAAGCAGATCGCACAGCAGAGATCTCTGGAAAAGGAGAAGTCTGGGAGAACACATTACAATTCCATAATTGTAAAAGAAATACAGTGGAGTCTCTCTTTAATATTAATTAAAAACACCACAATGGTTTAGTAAAAATGTCTTCCCAGAGCCTGGCCTGAGCTGACTCATTTCTGTCTCCTCTGGTCAGGCTCCTTCCCTGCGATTTTTCCTTCCAACTCAGACACCCGAGACTGACATCATTAGTTCCGTATCAGGTTTATTGCAGCAGCCCAAAATAACTTCCAACAGCCAGACCGGTGACACAGCATGCAATGATGGTGATCTGCGCAGATCACAGCAAAGTGTTTCAGACTTTCATTCAGAGGTGCAGCTTTTTATACTATGATGTTCCATGATAAAACCACCTGCCTAATTTGTAGGTCTATATTCCCCGCTGCGAGCCCTCCAGCCATGGACCCCACAAGACCCTCATAGGTGTCCTGTGGTATCCGGCAGCAGATTCTGGGTTTAGGTGCCGTCATGGAGTGGACCTGTTTATCCAGCACATCCCACAGATCCTCAGACTGAGATCTGGAAAAGAAAAGATAGAGATCATAACATTTAATTGTTAGTTATATTGTTCAGGGTAGGACTTATCCATCCTTCCCACCACTCCTCTTCTGCTGCCTCTTTGTAGTTCTCTTCATTGGCTTCCATTGCAGCTTAGAATCAAATTCAAGCTCCTGTGCTTTGCCTTCAAATCTCTCCACAGTTCTTGTCCCAAAAAAATACTCCCCCCAGCTGCTCTCTTCGCTCCTCCAATGACCTACTAACGACTTCCTCACTCATAACCTCATCACACGCACGGCTCCATGACTTCTCTAGAGCTGCCCCGACTTTCTGGAATGGTCTTCCTCGTCCTATTCAGCTTGCTTCTACTTTCTGCTTATTTAAAAGGGCCCTGAAAACCAAACGCTTCAACCTCACCTGTCTTTTTCGGTCACCTTAACCCTCACTACTCACCCACCACTACATATGTATTCCTATTGTGTGATATTTCCCCCACCTCTAGATTGTAAGCTCTTCAGGGCAGGGTCCCCTCCTCCTCACTGTCTGTATCTGTCTGTCATTTGCAACCCCTATTTAATGTACAGCGCTGCATAATGTTAGCGCTATATAAATGGTGTTTATTACTAATTTTATGTAGAAAGAGCCCACTGCTATCAGAGTATAACAATGAAGGGGTGTACGTGGGTCATGGCAATCTTTAGACTGGTGGTGCATGCAGAATTAACATGGGGAAAGGCTAAAGGTTTCCCCATATAATGTTGCCCTGAGAATCAAGCTGCTGGTTTTCCCTCCTAGTGCGCTCCCTGCAGCTAGCGTTCATCCGCCATCCTCCATAAATGCCGCTTGCTGCATGAAGTGGCTGCTGTGACTTTGAGCCATGAAGCTGTAAGGCTGTCGCTCTATAACTACCCATATAACATAAACCCTCATGTGTATTGGAGATGACAGATTACTAAACTATGGAATAATTTACTTTTATAATTTTGTATTTTATGTATAGATTTATAGCTTCGTCCTCCATGGAATGTCTGCATGTCATGCGGCAAAAAGAAACGCATTGCTTTGTTACTCTGCAGACATTCAGCAATGGTCACCCCTGTGTGTGTGTACAAAAATATGTTCATTTTATTTACATTTGTTGATGAATATTCTCATGTATTACCAAAAGAAAAAACAAAGTTGAAGATTAATCCATACAAGGCTGATTTTTTTCCCCCCTTGCTGATTGCTTGTCTTGCTGCATGTAATGAGACTCCAATTGTTTACTGCAGGAATGAGTCAACATTAACCCTTTCCTGTCCTTTCCTACAGCATGCCAATGAAGATGTGGAGCGGATGCTGCTAGGAAACAAGTGTGACATGGAGGATAAGAGGGTGGTGCCCAAAGCAAAGGGAGAGCAGGTAAGTGATCAGCAACTGTCAGCAACCAGTACAGATTGAGTGCCAGAAAATGAATGTGTGTTTATTAAAAGCCATTCGGAGTTCTAATGTGTGAATCTGACTACAGCCTTCTGCAGAGAAAATTACTTATTTGAGGCAGGCTCCCCCAGGTCACAACATGTGCCGCTATGTTCCCCAGGTCCGTGACGTTGCCCTCCCGCTAGGCTCCCCCGGATCGCAACGCTGCCCTCCCCCTAGGCTCTCCCGGCGCCGCGAGGCTGCCCTCCCCCCAGGCTCCCCCGGCGCCGTGAGGCTGCCCTCCCCCCGGGCTCCCCCGGGTCCGTGAGGCTGCCCTCCCCCCGGGCTCCCCCGGGTCCGTGAGGCTGCCCTCCCGCTGGGCTCCCCCGGGTCCGTGAGGCTGCCCTCCCGCTGGGCTCCCCCGGGTCCGTGAGGCTGNNGCTGCCCTCCCGCTGGGCTCCCCCGGCGCCGTGACGCTGCCCTCCCGCTGGGCTCCCCCGGCGCCGTGACGCTGCCCCTACAGGCTTCTTTTGTTCAGACATTGTACAACATTCCCCCATCAAAAACGCAAACAGACCTAAAATCTCATTGTACACCAGTCGGGAGGTTTGTATGTGTTGACAGCGTCATGACCTTCTCTCTTGTATCTCTTCCCATGTAAACACCTCAGCACAGACATCCTTGTATTGGCGTCACCAGGTACCTCAGTCTCATATGAACAGAATCCCCAGAGCTGTTTGTTTACAGTTCAGCAAATATTTACATACTGGTGCCAGGTCGCCCATAGACCAAACAGTGTTGGGTACTTATCTGTGCAGGGCTACAGCATTCCATCATAGTTTTTGATCTGACTCAATAAATGCAGAATGAGGGAAGGGAATTTCATAGAATTGGGCTGTCTCTCTCCATTCTTTGAGGGTCTGGATCCACATGATTTTAGGATCTCTGAATGCAAAATTTAGCACGCATGGCATGAGAAATCACGGCCTGTATGTGGCCCTCTAGGATAGGAATTGCACACTCTTGCTTTGTAATGTTGAGTAACTGCTGGGTCCACAGACATCACATTGAAGATGCCAGCAGCTTCCAGGCTTTTTGATGTCTGATGTAAATATGATTAAAATGAAAAAAATGTCCAGATGACCTTATGGGCAGTTTGGTAGGGTAAGTAGTCTGACAGGGTCTCTTTACTCTCTTGCTACCACAGCATTGAAGCCATATTCAGATGTGAATACTTTTCTGGAGATTGTGCTGAATGTTGAGTCCCTTCCTATAAATCCCAGAATACCGGTCACAGAGCCCCCGGCACACAGCCTTATTGTCTGTCAGTTCACATGACCAACCGTGGGAAAGCCGCCAGTGCCTGCTCCAGGCTGCAGGGAGCAGCTAATGCATTAAATGCAGAAGCTGGTAACTCATTAAGGCACGATCACCGCTTTCTTGAGGTCAGAGTGCTGGGGACGTTCCGTTTTATCCTGGTCATTAGGAGCAGCACAGCCATTTATCTGCAAAGCCTCCAGTTCAATTAGCATTTTACTAACCA
>NC_092861.1:6571473-6574082 GCF_032062135.1 Pyxicephalus adspersus | reverse complement strand
ACTTCCTGCCCGCCTATACCCTCCCCGAGCGCTCCACTTCCTGCCCGCCTATACCCTCCCCGAGCGCTCCACTTCCTGCCCGCCTATACCCTCCCGAGCGCTCCACTTCCTGCCCGCCTATACCCTCCCGAGCGCTCCACTTCCTGCCCGCCTATACCCTCCCGAGCGCTCCACATCCCTGCCCCACAAAAACTGAGCAGCACATGTGCAGCTTTGACTTTGGTTGCCATTATACCTGGCAATTCCGGCTTTCCCTGCATGTGCTGGGAATGAAAAAACTCCCACAGGTTGCAGGAGAAAGAGCAAGAGATCGACGATCAGATTTCACTTATGTTGAGCCACGTACCCTGAAATGAATCGAAATAAAGAAAGGCCAGGGTATTTGCTTTTGTGGCAATGTATAAAAAACAGAAAAAATTTGTACACTGTTTTCAATACATTGCCACAAAAGCAAATACCCTGGCTTTTCCTTGGTATGTACTCCCACAAGTTGCATCATCTCTTCCCGACCAAACAAGATAGCCAAAAATCATCTATAGGAAGATAAGGAATAAAAAGACGGTGGCACCCTGCGAGGTAATGAGGGCAGGTGAGTATTGTGGGTTTAGTTCACTGCAAACTCCATGTTGTCCCTGTAAATTTTAATATAAAAGCTGCACTGTTTGTATCCTAAAATAAAGCATGGGTGTTGTACAAGTGTGAAATCTCAAAGCTTTATGTACACAAGTTTTTTTAATAAAAAGGATTTGATCAGAGAACTTACCTTTTATTTTCTTCTTATCCACAGATTGCTCGAGAGCACGGAATTAGATTTTTTGAGACTAGCGCAAAAGCAAACGTAAACATTGAGAAGGCATTCCTCACATTAGCAGAAGACATACTTCGAAAGGTATGAGATTCGGTTTCCGTCCGGTGTTTTCACCTCTGTCCAATGGGACTGCTCACTCTTTACCCCAAAAAAGAGAGAAAGTTTATCAGTTCTGAGATGGAGATTGGGGAGCTGGCAGTGCTGACCTTTGTCTTCATCTGCCTGCTACCCCATGTGCCAGAATACAGCATCCTGGGGTATTCCTGCTCCTCAGACAGGAACTGGATTTTTTTTTCTTTTGTCACCAGTCGGGTGGATTTTATTGGGCAGCAGATATAAAGATCTGAGTTAACATTTACTTGTGATGGCTAGGCCAGTGGTCCCCAACTTTCAGTCCCGCGGACCGCTAAAATTGCCGGCCCCCGACTGCGCATGCATGGGGAG
Source organism: Pyxicephalus adspersus (assembly GCF_032062135.1). Taxonomy (NCBI): domain Eukaryota; kingdom Metazoa; phylum Chordata; class Amphibia; order Anura; family Pyxicephalidae; genus Pyxicephalus; species Pyxicephalus adspersus. The sequence continues at coordinate 6,572,830 of NC_092861.1, read as the reverse complement.
CCATCTGTCACTCAAAGGGGGTGAAACCTCCAGAGTGACGTCATTGTAACATGATCTGAGCCTGCGATGGAAAAGTCGGTGGGTTGTGTCCCGCCCACCTTTCCGAGTCTGGGAACTGTACGGGGGATGTGATCCGCGGCTCTGGCCGGTGTGGGGTCCTTCTGACCCCACTTGGGTGTGCACAGTGCTGTGGACCCCCAAAATTTTCTTGCGGGCCACCGGTTGGCGACCATTGGACTAGGTGATTGGGGTGTTCCTGCTAGATGAGCATCCAGAACTGGACCATGAAGAAATGAAAAAGATGGCCTGGTCTGAATTAATTTTCGTTTTTAATGACCAGATTGTATAATGGGAAGGAGGCCGACAGTCAATGTGGCTTGCTGGTAATGTTCTTTTTCCTGATATGACAGGACACTGACCCCACAAGATCTCTGATAATATATCAACAGTCACGGAGAACCAAAATATTGTTTAGTTGGTTGTAATGTTTCAGCTAATTAGATTTTAAATGTTAATTATGGGCATTTTAATATTATTGACCGTTCATTCTCAGCCCACAACCACTGTAATTTTCTAAATCCATCCAAAAATTCTAAAGTCAATAGAGAAAATCAGATATTTATTTGTGCATGGCTTTCCCAGAAATATTTGTGATTGGCCCTATTCTTGATGGGGGGGGGGGGGGAAGAATTTTCTATTTTGTTGTGGGTAAAATCCTTTTCTTTTAATAGACATAGACATTTCAGCTGTCCCAAAATACGCAGTTCAGGTGTTGAACTATTAAGGCAGAGAATCTGTTTATTTTGTAATTTGTCATCAGTACTAAATTTGTGCCATTTGTAAGGTCAGATGCTAATGTTAGATAAGAAGATCTGGCCCACAATTGGCATTCAAATTTTTCCTAATGGTGTTTGGAAGGGTTGAGATCAGAACACACAAGTTCCTCTAAACCAAACTGGTGACACCATGTCCTTACGGAGTAATGCAAAAGGCCTTCATCACACTTCTCCAAACTCTTACTATAAGGCTGGAAATATGTCTAAAGTCTGTGCTGTAGTAATCTCATTCCCAGTCACAACTTCTCAACTCGTTGGACAGGTTCCCATATTCTTTGGTAATATATCCTTCCCACCCCTCCTCTTCTGCTGCCTCTCATCTCTCTTCATTGGCTTCCATTTCACCTTAGAATCTAATTCAAGCTCCTGTGCTTTGCCTTCAAATCCCTCCACCGTTCTTGTCCCACATAACTTTCTGACCTGATAGAAGAATACCCCAGCCGCTCTTTTTGCTCCTTCAATGGACCTACTAATGACCTCCTCACTCATAACCTCATCACATGCACAGCTCCAAGACTTCT
>NC_092861.1:6561226-6570895 GCF_032062135.1 Pyxicephalus adspersus | reverse complement strand
TCCCCTCCATTTTAACCTATGAATGTCCCCCCCACCCTATCATATTAACATCCCTCTCTCCATCTAAGCGAGCGCTTGCTGGTCTCCTTCTCACAGTGTATAGAGAACGGAGGAAGATGCAGCTGAAAGTCGATAAAACATGTTTGTGACATTTGTCATTTTAACGCTTTATCCCCTTCCCCTTTCTGTCACTACATTTTGGTTGTATCCTCATGTCCCCCCTCTCGTTCTGTTGTCACTAAAAAAAAGGAAAAAAAAAAATTTTGAAGACGGAGGCACCTACAGCAACTACTGCTACTATTCTGGAAAATGAAATGTGTATCACAATAAAACTTAGAGTGAATCACTATTGTAGTGTCCATCTTTGCGGTGGGTAAGTTAAGGAGGTCTGAGCACATGGCACATGTGAAAAGTGTGTCCCTGCCCTGGGGTCAGTCAGCCACAGTTCCAGGAACCCTGTTTGGAGAATGGCTGCTATAATGCAAAGGTGATGGGGCGGCTGTGGGAGGAGGCAAAGAAATATCTGACCGATCACTTGCTCAATACTATCACATATTCCCATGCCAAAAAAACTCTGGCTACAAAAGGTTAAGGGCCCATTCACAATGCGCTCTCCTGTTGGTTTGGTGCACATTATGTAATAGGTTGGCATTCTTGGCACGTAAGCAGCCTATTCTAACACTGAGCTGCCAATGCTGGATTGTTGCAAGCACTGGGAATGGTTTGTCCCAACCCCTGTTGGCATCACTTATACAGGTCCTGTCCTCACCCAAAACACACACATCCTGTGAATCGACAGTGAAAAGAAAAGCAGTAGTCAGGAGCTCATCTGGTACTTTGACCTCTCCTCTTATTGGCATGTCCCTTGTTAATACACAGCTGACTAGCTCATTCTTCTGCATATTCTACCTCTTCATCATGCAGTTACTGTCCAGCAGGGCTCACCAGTTTATGATGGTTCTAATAATCGGCTATTACTCCAATTCACAAATAACTGATCTCAATTGCAATGTGCGCCCTCTATATAGTTATTACCGGTGTGACATTGGGCTTGGCACCCTTTCTGCTTGTTTCAGATCGACACATTGATTGTTATTGGACCTTTTTTATTACTATTTACCCTTTAAATCTATTTGGAGAAAGTTGTGCGCGGCACCATCTGATGGCCTCCCGATGCCTGAAAACAGAAATGAGAAGTCATTTTCTTGTTGGAATACATACATGCCTGATTTATGTCACCATGGCAATGCAGGATTTTATCCGGAGGTTTTTCTCTTACATTCTAACACCTCGAGTCTTCATTTCAAGCGTAATGTAAAGCTGCAGAAGGCTACTGACAACCTTTGGTGTAGGAAGGAAGGTACAGATGGAAAAATGTGCAGGAGATGGAGCATATTTAAGCTTAAAGGAAAACTCCACTTTCACTTCTTTAAAGAGAATCATTGCTACGGCTTGCTTTACTGCACTGTATTGCTGCTACTCTTGGCAATGGTCATGTGACTAACAGACCTTCAGTAACCACTAGCAAGCTTTTATAAGTGAATATATTGATTTTTGCTCCAAGAATAAATTCTCAATTTTTTTTTCATAGAAATTAGGCTTTATTAAAAGATGATCCATGCAAAAATATAACTAATCGGCCAGTGATAATCATGGGCTTGGTGTCCATGCATAAGCTTTTTGGTCACTGTAATAGGACGTCTTAAAATTTTTGCATTCCTAAGAGCCTCTGCTTCTGAATTACAAAGCTGTAAAAACTATGCCTCGGAGTGGAGAAAGCAATGAAGGGCCCCTCTGATTGGATTTTTATTGCGCTGTCCCTGTTTGGGAGATTCGTTTCCCCTATATGTTGTGATGACCATTGAGGCAGAATTGATGGGGCAAAATGTAAGGGAAAACCTCCATTGAGGTGCACCGCTACTGGTGACTGTCATGCAGGAGGAAGTGCTTCCTCAGTTGTCTCCCCCCTAGTGATCAGTCTCAAGCATTGCAGCTGTAACCAGTCACAAGGTGAGAAGTTGCAGCAGGGTCTAAGTCGCTTCTGTCAAGGATGTCCTTCCCATTCTCAATTTTTTCTGCTGTGTACATCGAGTGGCCAATGTGCAGATCAATGTATAGTCCCGGCAGGACCAGGACAAAGTGCATTATGTGCAGGTGTTATATCATCCCAACCTTGATAATGAAGCTGGCTGAAGAATCCAAACCTGGATGAAAGGGCAATATGTTGACAATGAGGGCCGTCATAGTGGTAAAGTATGAAAGTCTGCCACGTAAGTCCACCATAATGTGTATGTATGACCTGGGCACCGGCGGTGTTTAATTCTTTTGTAAAGGCTTGCAGACTTCAAACATTTCCACTTTCAACTACCTCGAATAGATAAGCATTGCAATGGCAAAAATTTCCGGTCATGCTGATAATCACAAAATGGGTAATACGGGACAAAATTGTTACAGGTGGCAGTAGATATTACAATTCATGCCAGTCATGATACAGCTGAGAGGCTGACTGATTACTAGGGTTGACATTTTGACCAATTCATCCTTAGAGAGTGAAGGTTCTTCTCCCTGACCAGGTCTACTGGAGAGCTTTCTGTCCATCAGTCCTTAAATCTTCTGTTCTTAACCAAGGTTCTGTGGATCCCCAGGGTTCTTTCAGAGGTTGCCAGGGGTTCATCACCACTTCATATTTAATTATACCGTTCTGGGGCCAAAGTTATGAGGAAGGGCCAGCTTCCCAACACTAATGACCATTTAGGTTGTCTAAAAGGGTGTTCTGTCCATTGGCCATGTGGAAGGCTTTCCATTGCCCAAATTAATTTGATTTAGTTGGGGTTCCTGAAGACCTAAATATAAATTCACGGATTCCTCAGGAGTAAAAAGGTTGAGAAGGCTGCCTTGTTAATATGGTCAATGGTATGGAACCAAATATCACCAATGATTACGCAATGTGCTGGGTGACGAGCTTTTTGGCCTTGCAAGGGTTCCATAGCAATGGCCCCTAAATGTTGGTCTTCAAATTCCACAGCATACCTAACATAAGATTTGTTGATCCAAGTAGGATGACTTCCGACCGCTTCTGCCCCTCTATATTAACTGTCATCATGGAGCTTCTACGTATAGGGACCCGAATGGCCAATCTGGGCTTAGCTAAGCTAAAGTCAACCCTGTTATTTGAGCCAAAGCAGAAGATAATGATGGCTCTCTAGAGGCCTCACCAATCATCCATCTCATCATCCATTCAGGAAATCTAGCAGCTAATAAAGTGCTTCCCCGGCAGACAGCACTATCGGCATCATTGATCAAACACACGTGAACAGAGGAGACGAAGAGAAGTCTTCCTGGGTGACATCAGCCAAATCTCTGTCTGGACAGCACGTCACCCTGGGGGGCTCCTAATATCTCATCCTGAGTCCTACAGAGGGCCGAGCAAAGATTTCACGCCGGTTACATCATTATTACTTCATTTTATGGCAAGTCATGTGGCTTCCAAAGTGTTTCAGTATAAGCAACGTTTCTATTAAGGTTTTAGAAACATGGAGGTGACAACATGACACTAAAGTCACACAGGTGAGTAGTATGGTGTCACACACTAGGATGAAATTTTCTCATCCTCATAATGTAAATTTCCATGGCCATCTGGTGTGTAACATAAGCCCCGGTGTCACAGTCATGTTAGCACACAACTCTTTAGTTGGCTAGATGAGTATGGAAGGCATAAAGGTATATTGTCCCCCTAGGTGAAGCTCCACTTGCCCAACCTTAGAATCCCCATGACCCTCTCCATACTGTCATACTTAGACTTTTTATCCAATGGGATCTCTAATTGCCTGGCACTGTTCATATAAAACCCTTCACTGCCAATGTTGGAACTGGTATGGTGGAATCGGCAATCAACAATCTCCCAGCTGCAGGTCATAGGGAGAAGTTTCCGGGCAGCTTTACAAACTGGAAAACGTGCTATCCACCTGCCATATGGGCATATGGCTCATGAGAGTCGATAAAGCAAAGAAGGGCCCCTCTGGTTAGGTTTTTATTGTGCTGTCCCTGTTTGGGAGACTCTTAGGGCTTATCTGACCCTCTTGGGTAGCCAGGACTGACATGGCCCAGTGTCAGAGCAGCAGGAGATCGGCAAATATTAATTCACCGCTCTCTCCTTCTCGGTATGAACCTGGAGACGCTCGGATCTGAGCACTTCCAGGTTCAGTTACCAAACCAGGGCCATTCTGGCCGGAGAGGGAGCTGACCAATCATCTTTAACTGAGTGTAGAGTTTAAATGAACAGACCTTTATTATCTCCTTAAAGAGAACCTGTCACCTGCATTATAATAATCACATTGCACTGTGCTATCACAACACTGTTTTGTCATAGAAGGGTTCTCAAATTTAATAGTGTAATATTAAATAACACCTCCTAAATTGTTAAATGTTACCCCTCCTCCCCATACACCATCATCTATGCACATAGGAATGCAAACACGTACATCTAGTAGACACAAGTACGAAATCAACAACTGTACCACGTGTATTCGGTATTGTGGTGCACGCTGCAGAGAGAACAAGTTTCACAGACATCATTTGGTTGTTACACCTAATTTTTATGGCTTTTATAGCATCATCTATGGACAATTTTGGGTACCCTTTTTTTTGTGTGCTTAATATTGATGGTTGACAAACTGGAATCTATTTCAACACAACCTAAGATTTTATAATATACTAAAAATTTGGGATTGTTGTTTTTTTAAAAAATAATTGAGTGTATTTTTACTGAAATAGATACACAGTTCTACAATTATCTTATTGACATAAAAAATGCCAATTTACCAAAATTTTATTTTTTGGGAGGGTTGATCTTTTACTTTGCAAGCTACTAACAGAGCACCTCCATCAATATAAAGGGCTGGTTGAGGAACTGATGACTCCACAGTCCCACCATGCACTGTGACTTTCAAATTTAGCAGCAGCTCTATTGCAGAGGTTTCATTCAACTTAAGCCATATGGTGGCATGGCCAAATATGATTGCAGTGCACTTCAATCTCCATAACCAATATGAAGAACTGATTGTTATCTACAATATACCATTACAATATTTACCAGGTCTAGACCTGGACCAATATTTTGTATTTGAGGAATCATTGCTACGGAGTTGTCCTCATCTAAATATGGTTGAGCACAATGAGCCTCACCAACCACTGCAAATAGTTACATCCCTTTCCCACCTTACTGACATGATTATATATGTGTGGTTGGGTTAGAGACCTGTAAGTTTGGCTTTCGTTCCCTTTAGAACAGCTTCTCTCCCCATACAAGTCTAAATCCATTGCTAAATAGTTGTTAAAGCATCTGCATCCATTGTTGTTCTTGGGGTGTTTCTGCTGTCCTAGGTTACCTGTTTCTTCAGCCATTGGTTGCATGTGTGGTTGGGATATGGGCCTGTATTAGTTGGCATTAGGACGCTTTAGGATGACTTCTCTCACCACACAAGTCTATAGAATACTAAACAGCCATTGCAGCAACTGGACTGCGGGTCATTTCTGGGATGTTTCTGCTGTCCTAGTTCATCTGTGCCCGCAGCTACTGGGTGTATTTGTGTGGTTGGGTTAGAGACTGATATTAGTTGGCATTAGTTCCCTTTAGGGCAGCTTCTCTCTCCATTCAAGTCTATTAGATGCTAAATAGCCATTTAAGCAACTGGACCCAGGGTCGTTTTTGGGGTGTTTCTGCTGTCCTTGCTTTACCTGTTCCTGCGGCCACTGGTTGCAAGTGTGCGGTTGGGTTAAGGACCTGTTATAGTTGGCATTAGTTCCTTTTAGAACAGCTTCTATCCCCATACAAATCTATGGGATAATAAATACCTGTTAAAGCAATGCTCCCATGGTTGTTTCTGGGGTGTTTCTGCTGTCCTAGCATCCCTGTCCCTGCGGTTACTGGTTGTACAAGTGTGGTTGGGTTATGGACCTGTATTAGTTGGCATTAGTTCCTTTTAGAATAGCTTCTCTCCCCATACAAGTCTACGGGATAATAAATACCTGTTAAAGCGATGCTCCCATGATTGTTTCTGGGGTGTTTCTGCTGTCCTAGCATCCCTGTTCCTGCGGTTACTGGTTGTCCATGTGTGGTTGGGTTAAGGACCTGTATTAGTTGGCATTAGTTCCCTTTAACTTCTCTCCCCATACAAGTCTACGGGATAATAAAAACCTGTTAAAGCAATGCTCCCATGATCGTTTCTGGGGTGTTTCTGCTGTCCTAGCATCCCTGTGCCTGCGGTTACTGGTTGTACATGTGTGGTTGGGTTAGGGACCTGTATTAGTTGGTGTTTGTTCTCTTTAGGACAGCTACCCATACAAGTCCATGGGATACTAAACCACCATTAAAGCAATGCAGCCAACGTCGTTTCTTGTGTTTTTCTGCTGTCCTAGTTTACCTGTTCCTGCGGCCACTGGTTCATCTGTGAAGTCTGACCCTGACCTTTTTAGACAACGACATCATATTACAAGCACAGGGATCGGATATTTTAGATGAATCTGTTGGATATTAAAAGAGATAAGCTTTGGATATTGCACCGTGCATCCCTACAGTTCTTTTATATGAGGGAAAGAAGAGAGACTAAGTGCTTTATTACACTGGAAGGAGAGAAGGCTGGTGGGTGTGCATGGGCCACAATGGTGCCCTTCAACTAGGTGGCACCCTAACTGACCCATTTATGCCTTAAAATGTCCCTGATGCACTGGCAATATTTTCTGAATGATCTCAGAAGGGTTCAATTTGCCCCTAGAAGCCGCCTATGCCCCCCAAGATGGCTTGTGAAAAGAAAGTCGGAGAAGAGGCTGCTGACCTTCCCAAATGTCCATAGTACGACGGATAACATAAAAACTCTGATCAATGATGACCGTACCTCATTTCCAGTTCTTCCTGGGTAGATCAGCAATTGTAGATGGATTTTTTTAAAGACGTTGGTTGTAAAAGCTCCAATGATTTGGAAACATGACCATTGGCAGAAGAAGACCATATAGTCCTTGTTTCTCTGCATAGTAAATGGAGCTCTGTGTGTCTAACATACAAAAGTTGATGACCTAAGTCATTGTTAATGGGAAACTCAATATCAGAGAGACGCTGAGATCAGATGGCCGCCAATTTCCTGGAAACTTCGGCATTCACGTGGTTGTCTAATAACGATGTACAGATATAATCAATATGCCCCATCGCATCATACAGTACCCATCTCCTGTGATAAAAGAAGACATCATCCCATACAGCGGGCATTTATTGAGTAATGAATGCCCCTTAGCTTGTCCCAATCTACTGGCCAAAATATTCAGAACCAGAAAATCCGTGAAAATCATGGACAAGTACAACGAATGTTCATCATATCAAAGAAGGCCAGCTGTGCCCAGCATCTGCACTTTACTGGTGGGTGGGCACTAGAAGGATAACATCCCACAGTTGGGGGTTCATGGTTTGTACCCCAACCCCCTGGCATAAGAATTGCAGTGAGACTCTCAGTTACTTCTAACTTATCCATTGAGGACAATGGGGGAGTATGACACCATTACCTGGCTTTGTGAGGGTCTCCATGGACCCCAATAGAAGCCAGCATGTGATTCCACCTGCCAGGAAATTGGGGGAAATTGGCTTCTAAAGCCAACAGTCACATTCTATGTATTTGGGGCAACTGGAGAACAGTGTGTCCACAGGGGCGTTATATGTGGCCTGAGAAGCCCCAGTGCCCAACCAGTGGCCCACCAGTTCTTGTTGTGCATCTGACCTACTTTTGTTTAATATCAGTCTCTAGCAGTTTCTTGTAACATGTCCCTTGTCCATGACAGTGCCCTACAGCATTATCTCTTTGTCTCCAATCATTCCTATAGCATGTCTGCAGTCTCGAACCGTCTTCTGTACTATATATCTGCAGTCTCTGACAATCTCCTGCTCTAGTACAATGTCTGCACTCTCTGAACCTCTGTACAGGCACTGCAGGAGTTGAATTTGGGTACTTACACTTCTTGCATTAAAAAATGTGTAATGATTTAATAATGATTGCTGAGCTGGGTTCAGTTGTGAGTTTTATATCTGAAATAGAGTTTTTATTTTGTAGGTAAAGCTTACTTATTATATATCAAGCATGAGACAATTGTAGAGGGCAGGAAAACCATTGTATAAAAGCAAGGAAAAGAGCTAGGAACTCTTGTAAAATTATTATAAAAATTACTCACCATCTCCTGTAATATGTCTGCAGTCTCTGACCATCTCCTGTACAATGTCTGCAGTCTCTGACCATCTCCTGTACCATGTCTGCAGTCTCTGACCCTCTCCTGTACAATGTCTGCAGTCTCTGACCATCTCCTGTACCATGTCTGCAGTCTCTGACCATCTCCTGTAGAATGTCTGCAGTCTCTGACCATCTTCTGTTGTATGTCTGCAGTCTCTGACCATCTTCTGTTGTATGTCTGCAGTCTCAGACTGTCTCCTGTACAATGTCTGCAGTCTCAGACTGTCTCCTGTACAATGTCTGCAGTCCCTTACCATGTCCTATACTATGTCTGCAGTCTCTGACCAACTCCCGTAACAGTCTCTGACAGTCTTCAATAGCATTATGTATATTAAATTTTGCATGTGGCCCTTTGATGATTCTGAGGTCCACAGTTAGAGCCCCTCCCTTTCTCCTTCGGACATCTCCTTGTTGTAATGTATGAGGCGACTGCTATAAATAGTCTGCTGATCCATGGACATGACATTAGTAGGTGGTCAGAGCGGGGTGAATTGTTTCCTGAGATAAATGCGTCCTTCGTCCTTTATTTATAGCGGCGTCCATCTAACCTTGTCCAATATCAGCCCAGCCTGCCCTGCAGGGATCTCCAATGTGCAGAGCATGAACCGCCATGGCACTGAGGATTATTATTGGTTGTATATAAAAGATCTGCCCATGCCAAACCTTACCCTATGATGATCTGTCATTACCCCCTTATCCTGGGGGAGCACATTATATCATATAGGGAGATGCAAAGAAAACTACACAGACTGCAATCTTTACATTTTTTAAATTCCTCCCTGCAGTACTGTTCTTCTCCCACTAGATGTCCTTAGTCCGGTGGCTAGCATCATTTCACCAACTTCCTATGAGCCCAGGGCATCTTGGTCCACTGCAGCCTGTGATTACATAGTAAAATTAGAAGTAACACAATGATGACTTTATCTCTTCATCTCTTTTCTCTTAGGAGCGTGTTAATTGCCCAAACTGAAAGCTTCAGACTGCTTCCTCCTTTGTCCCTGTACAGGCACTGCAGGAGGCGAATTGGGGTACTTAGACTTCTTGCATTAAAAAATGTGTAATGATTTATTTTTGATTACTGAGCTGAGTTCAGTTTTGAGTTTTATATCTGAAATAGACTTTTTTATTTAGTTGGTAAAGCTTACTTATTATATATCAAGTATGAGATAATTGTAGAGGGCAGGAAAAGCATTGTATAAAGGAAAGGGAAAGAGCTGGGAACTCTTGTAAAATTATTTTGAAAATTATGCATCACCATCCTGCAAAGATTCGCAAAGTTTATCTGCCTGTTTCCTTGTATTTTACAAAATGACCACTAGAGGGAGACAAAGTCCATCATAGTGTACATAAAAGTGAAATCCTATTAACTATAGAATTATTATTATTATTATTATTATTATTA
>NC_092861.1:6558501-6560332 GCF_032062135.1 Pyxicephalus adspersus | reverse complement strand
ATATAGATAGAATTGTGGGGTCACCGGCAGGAGGAAGGAGCTCCTGATTCCCCTATATAGATAGAATTGTGGGGTCATCATCACTTAAGGGGTCATCTGCAGGAGGAAGGAGGTCCTGATTCCCCTATATAGAATTGTGGGGTCACCATTACTTAAAGGGGTCACCAGCAGGACGAAGGAGGTCCAGATTCTCCTAAATAGATAGAATTGTGGGGTCACCAACACTAGAGGGGTCACCAGCAGGATGACGGAAGTCCTGATTTCCCTGTGGAGTAGTTGAAGCTAAGAACAGACCTCCGGCAGAGGTGGTGTTTTTATTTGCTATTGGAAGAGGCTGGAAAGTAGCTGCAGATTATGAAGCCACACTGAAATTTAATGGTTGCAAAAAGTATTTTTTAAACAGAAAGATTTATTCTTTATGATGTGCAGAGCAAGCACAACGTTATCCTGGGAGTCTGTACATTTGAGGCTGTCACAAAAGAACCAACATTGATCAGAAGAACAAGAATAACCCGCCATGTCATTCCAGCACCAAACCTCCTTGTCATACATTTCATACATTCTGCAATCACATCCAAGGATATGTGTAGGATGTCACTGTGTTCCTTTTTTTATTTTTTTTTGTACATTTTCAGCTGCAATTATGTCCAGGACATTCCGTTCTGCAATCATCCTGACCGCTTTATCTGTATGGTGACAGTGTGGTGTGAATTGGGGTGCTGCTTGTCTTTGACACCAATGACACCATTCCTGGCCTTGTGTTACCCCCAGTCAGTATTTGCTTTGCCTGGGGATCACCCCCCCCAAATGGAAGGGATAGGTAAAGGATCAGTATAGTATACCCACCCAAGCAGGGTAATGCAGCCATGTTTAATTGTAGTTTTTATACAACCACTGGCCAGTCAGGTGTCAGACAACAAAAGGTCAGGTGTAAACTATTCTGGACAGTTTTTGCGTTTGCCACCAGGGGGCAGCATACCATTCCTGGAGGATACCCAGTGTAATGAGAGGTATGGGCGCACTTGCCAGAGTGCAGAGCAACCATTATGTGTAGTGGTTAGTAAACTCGCACTGAAACTTTTATTATTGAAAAATAACACGTTTCGGAGTACAAAGGGTCTCACTTCTTCAGGGTTCGGTACTGTTGATTAACGTGTTTACTGGACTGATGACATTGGAAGAATACAGTGCCTAGGCTAAGGTGACATCATTTTAGGGAACGTAAAGGAAAGATCCAGGGAATGCTGAGTGCTTCAAATCCCACTAAAAAGATGATCTGAGTGCTGTGCTACAAATTCCTCCCATGAGATTCAAAATAGTCATTGTTCACGGGGATCTTGTTAGCAGGAGGAGAATGTCACATGATCTATGTATCTCCCACCCTAAAGGTCCACATACTCTAAGTCCAGGATGAAGGTGCAGGATCAAATCTGGTAAGGAGCTCCCAATAGTCTTATGGGTCACCCCACCCCATGATTGTGCAGTGCAGAATATCTCTGGCAGGGTGTGCCATCTTTTTAGACTTTTTAATGATCATTTATTGAACTTTATTCCTCCAAAATTAAAGATGTCCCATTGTTTTTGGTGACTGGGACAAATAGAAAGGTGATTCTACCTCCAGCAGAGGCTGTCTGGTCAATGTAGACACAATGGGTGACTTCAGACCTCGTCTTCTTCTACATCATCCATTCTTATGATCCCCATGCCATAGGGATTGATGAGTTCTGGGTGGACTGACCCTTTAAGAAGACCCCTGCTAGGTCCTCCAGGCCCCCTCCTGTTTCCCTTGAATGCAATTAGCTGTATGTAAAGTAACAGGATCCACTTATGT
>NC_092861.1:6552851-6557477 GCF_032062135.1 Pyxicephalus adspersus | reverse complement strand
GTCACCATCAAAAATGTGGACGGGGTGAGTCTACCCTTCAATGGAACCCCTCCCTGTTGTATAAAACCAAAGAAAATGGCTGTATGTTCATTGTAAGTTTCATATAACGTTCAAGGTCTCCCGGTGACTCAAGGTTGTCCATAAAGTACCCAGCTCTCCATTCAACGACCTCCCAAGGGAACTCAATGGTCTTCCACCACCATGACCACCTTCCATACTAGCATTCTTTCTTTTATCTTGGAGATGATGCTTCATTCCCATTGGCTGACAGTTGGGGGACTACAGTGCAGGACCACCAGGATCATCAATAGATCGGTCAATTGGAGGCCACACGTTATACCAGCCAATCTCAACCAAGGCTTCAGTGGACTTCCAGTATTCCTCTAAAGATTGTTGAGGATCCCCAAGCTTTGGCTGACTGACCTCCCATCTGATGGTACCTGTGATATGACACCAATGTCTGTAAGGGGGCGCTCTGACCACCAAGTAGGAAGACATTTTCCACCAAACCTCAGGAATTGGTTTTACTTGGGGATCTCAAGGCCCAGGAACCCAGCACAGGGATGGTGAGAACCCATTTATCATGGGCATAGCAAGCATACGGATCCAGGGACTCAATGCCCTACATATTGGAGCCCCTCATAATGGGCACAACAGATGGACAGACCCAGGAACTCAGCACAAGTGTGGTGGGAACCCCTTTATAATGGCCATAGCAGGTGTACAGACCCAGGAACCCAGCACAGGGATGGTGAGAACCCCTTTATAATGGCCATAGCAGGTGTACAGACCCAGGAACCCAGCACAGGGATGGTGAGAATCCGTTTATCATGGGCATAGCAAGCATACGGATCCAGGGACTCCATGCCCTGAATATTGGAGCCCCTCATAACGGCCATAGCAGGGTGCACTCCCAGGAACCAGCATAGGGATATTGAGAACCTCTCCTAATTGGCACAACAAGTTCCCAGATCCCAGAACTCATCCCAAGAACAATGAGAGCCTTTCGTAATAGGCACAAAAAGAAAGCTTGCAGCTTTTATTAGCAATAAAAACACCCGGTGATCCTGCCATTGTTCAGGCATTTCCTGTTATACTGTGACAATGCTCCCTATTGTCCTATCGCGTTGTCACCTTGTCACATATACCCCCAATAAAGACCACTAGTACACACATACAGGATCATAATGTCTGATCCACCATTGTCACCATCAATAAACCCACCCTGAGAAATACCATTCAGCCATCATGTAGTCAGGAAAATGCTGCCAAGAGGTTAAAGAGGATCAGCAGCACCATTAAAAAACAATCCAAAAACAAGGATCTATCATGGTTTATATAACTCATTCACTGAGCGAACAACATCATTCACTTAGTCTAAGTTTAGACAATTGGACAATGAAAAGAATCAATCGCCTGACCATAACCTTGGGGTTCTACATTTATTTTAACCCTTTCTGCTCCATCAAACATTTATACTCTACTCTTATTATAAACCCAATTATTTTGTGTCTATGAATCCCAACAAATAATCCGGGATGTTGGTTTCTTGGCATGGAATGGGTTACCCGGTCTGCGTTTCATGAATGAGAAATTGAAAGATTTGTACCCTGCAGGGTCTGCAATGGCTTGATGCTCATACATCAAGCCTCCCCCTCCCTTCATCCTGGGGCGGGGCCCGGAATAGCATCTCTCTGAAAGGACCATTCCCAATGGAGCAATGGAGTGAGTGGGAGAGTGGCCGGGGAGGGGGGGGAGGTGGTGCCTCTCTCTGTGCCTTGTCCTGTAAAGAAATCTATGAATGTAGTTCAGCACTTGGAGAAGCATGGCACAGTCAGGAGCAGATGGTCCCCTCCACCGTGCCTGGATGTTGCCCCGGATGATGCTGGGCTCCCTGGTGCTGATGCTGCAGGCGGAGTTGGCGCTGGCATGCCTGGACCCCTGACTTTCTGTACTTTTATTCCGGAGGGGTATGCCCAATCCCAGGAAACGCCATGGAGAAAATAACGGCCGGCGTCTCGGAGCTCGGTTGGAGCTCGGTGTCGTTACCCTTGGACGTCATCGTTAGCAAGTTCCGTCTGCCCACCCTGGTGAAACTTGGCAAAGGTAAGAAATCGACCCATTTGGAAAATTCTCTAGAATTTCACCCAAATCACCACCGTGACCCCCATAGTTATCAGTTGAGACCGTATGGTAAGGTAGGCTACAGTGGTACCCAACGGGGTCATTCTAGCATGCCTGAAGTGCGCTGTTGTAAAATGAATCATTGTAGTTTTATTTTAGCTGAGGGATATTTGGACAATCTCCGCAATCGTTATGGACGCTCAGAGGTCCTGGCTATTCGTTAACCCCTAAGTGACCCGGCTGTCACAATTGTTTGATATTAATTGGTAGTGATAATTGGTGCCAATGTGCAGACTGCAGAGAGTCCACACCGACCAATCAGGTTTCCCTTTGGGAATTATTTATCGGTCGGTGTACATTGCATTCATTGCGTGTGTGACGCGCTAAATTTGACGCAAGAACAAACAGGTGCAGTTTTGGGAATGCTGTGACGTACCTGTCCGAGACATTGATACATTCTCGAATAGGGGTCACAGTACACATTGCACAACCATCAGCCATCATTTGCTACGCTTACCACTTACGGAATGCAGAAGTGGTCCCTATTGATTGAAGGACGATCTGTTTATGATCTGCCTGCTCACCAATCCAATCAGACGATTGTTCCAGCAAATCTTTTTCCTTATTTTCCCCACACGACCCATTCACATATCAACCCAATCATGTGATCACACAATTGTTTCTGGATTCTAGTTGTATTATAGATTGATTTTTATTGCTGTTTTGATTAATTTTATACAAGTTCATAAGTGTGATTGGGGTGGTCGGTGTCTATAAGCCGATCTGGCTGCACTGACGGACTGACCGATCCATTCTGAGGGATCCATTTCCATAGCTGTGTGCCGTCCCCTTCCATAAACTTCTGACAATAAAAGTCCAATCTGAGGGAATTTATAGGTTGTGTGCTGGGGATTGGTTCAGATGTGATTGAGATGATTGTATGGAATGGGCAGGGTATAGAGATATCTGGTATATAAGGGCAGAATTATTGACCCTTTCATAAGTGAAGTTGGGTGACCCAGCAAACCTGGAATGGATTTCCTAAAAGTCATTAGCTATTTGTTAGTAAATGTTTTCAATCCTGGACCAGATTCATGCCAGGTTTACTGGATCACCCAGCTTCACTGATGTAAGTATATTCTCTCCAGCCTTGGAGAACTTAAATAAATCAGGGCCATTATATTTGTATAATATACAGTTATATTGTCATATTGGTGTATATATATAGAAATAGAAAGTTATATTGGTGTATTAGTGTAAATATATAGATTATATAGTTATAGTTATAGTTATACAGAAGGAAAGAGTTATACATGGTTTTAAAGAGTTATTATATCAGTGTGTATATAGTTATATTGTTATATAGTTATATATTTATACCTTGTTATACATACCATGTTATACATGGTATAACATGGTTACATAGTTACATAGGGGCAGAGTTATTATATCAGTATATATATAGTTATATCGGTGTATAGGTGTATAGTTATACTGTTATGTAATTACCTTGTTATACAATGTTTATAGCAGCCTGGATATTATATAAGTGTGTGAATGTGGTGTTATATTGTTATGTATTTTGTTGTTATATTATATTACACTATACATTATAATATTTTCTCATTAGAAAGTTCTATAGGTGTATAGGTTTATACAGTAGTAATTTATTATTATTGATGTCTTGATATATATTGTTATATAATTGCAGGGTTATATGGGTGTATATATATACTGTTACTTTGTAATATATTATATGTAGTATAGTATATATAGTGCAGAGGTATATAGCTATACTGGTATACAGAAACCATGTTATATATAGGTATGTCAATGTATTCTTATAGAGATACTTGGTCCTATAGATGCAGAGTTATATAGCTATATACTGTAGATGTATAGTTATACTCTTATTATGATACCTTGTTATACGATGTTTCTAGTAGTCTGTTTAAGTGTGAGAATGTAGTGTTGTATTGTTATGTAGTTACATTGTTATATAGATACCATGTTGTGCATTTTTATATAGGTACAGAATTATATAGCTTTCTAGGTGTATGTAAGTGAATGTATTGTTATATGGATACTTGGCCCTATAGGTATAATATATATATTATATTTATTTATATAGTTATATATATATAGTTCTATCAGTGTAAAGATACTTTGTTATGTAGATCCCTTGCTCTATAAGTGTTATGGTATATAGGTATAAGTTGATATGGTGTATGAATATATAGTTAGATTGTTATATAGGTGTATTGTTATATATAGATACATTTCTATAGCTAGGTATGTTGTTATATAGGTACTTCTATAGGTGCAGAGTTATATTGGTTCATAATTACATAGGTGCATTGTTTTACGGATAAATTGTTATATACAGACATAGAGTTAAATAATTATATAGATACATAATTATATAGGTGTAAAGTTATATGGATATATGACTGTATAGTTATATCATTATATATATATGTTATTATATATAGACATTGTATT
>NC_092861.1:6552190-6552535 GCF_032062135.1 Pyxicephalus adspersus | reverse complement strand
GATACATATATATAAAGGGGCATGGGGTATTTATAGGTTATACGTTTATAGTTACATTGTTACATAGGTCCTTAGTTCTCTATGTGCATTGCCATACAGTGATATAATTATATAGTGTGTATGACTACATAGTTCTATTATTAAATATGTGTTATTATATTGATATATCTCCATACAGTGTCTTTATATAGATACATTGTTATATATTCATATTGATACATAAATATTTAGGGGCATGGGGTATATATATTTTGCTATATACAGGTACAGGGTTGTATCTCCATACAGTAACTTTATATAGATACATTGTTACATATTCATATTGATACATAAATATATAGGGGC
>NC_092861.1:6548865-6551755 GCF_032062135.1 Pyxicephalus adspersus | reverse complement strand
TATATATTCAGGTTATAAGAAGTCACATGACCATGTATTCTACCCAATCAGATGAAGTCAGAATCTTTTCTCTGCATATTTATTCCAAGCCATTGGACCAGAATGACCCCACAGGCATCCTCCATACTTCCTTCATAATGGTTTATTTTATAGAGCAATGTCTGTATTGTCCCCAGGATCAGCCCATTCATACCATGTCTGTCCCTTTCTATCAGGATAATGTGTGATATAGTAGGAGCACAGCTCCCAGCCGATGATCACTGTCCTATCATAGTGATCCTATCATAGTGATCATCAAAGCTACATCCCTTGACAGCAATGTCGTACAAATTATTATTATAAACTTGTATTTATATAGCGCCAACATACTACGCAGCACTGTACAATGTTATGTTACATTGTGTCTTCTGCTCTGATGTACCTGGAGCAAAGACAATCACATTGCTATGACTTCCTCCCGGTCAGCTGTCCATGGTGCTGACCTTGACCTATGGTGCTAACAGCGCCCCCCAATGACTATAATATAATACATGTCTGCCTCCAGGTGTGAATTCCTCCCAGACCATGGCACTGACCGGGCCCAATGGGTGATTTCATGTTACGGTGTTAGTGCTGCCCCCTACAGGCTATAGTAGGATCTGTCCCCCCTCTGGAATCGGTGGGTAATATCCATGTGATTTCCTCTCTTCCGGTGGTACTGATATAACGCCTAGCTTTACCAATGACTAGGAATGGGTTGGAGCCCATGTTAGTTTATTATATCTATTTATTTACTGTCTTTGCCCCTGTGGGGAGATTTTCCTTCACTTCTTGTCCTCGGTACACAACTGGAAGTGTGAAGAAGTCTCCACAAAGTAAAACTAAGTCTCCTCCTGGACAGTTTTGACCATAACAAATCTTTCCTAGAGATACTTTGAGCTTGCGGTCATCTGGAGATACCTAGAGCTAGCTTGCACCGGTGGCACTTCCTCTTCCTGATGATTGGTGGCATCATAAGGGGCATTAATCTGTCTATTTACCCTTCCCCATCATGGCCTGTAGCCCTCCTTACGCTCTCATTATGGCTATTATCATTATCTTTATATGGAGACCTCCAATAGGTGAGTTTCAATGGGAGGAGGGTGGACGAACAAGAGGACCTGTCACCTGTCAATGTTGTGTATATTGTAAGAGGTTAGTACCAGGGGCGGACATAGGTAGGTGCGAAGTGTGCCGATGCATGAGGGCCCCAGTCAGGGGCCCCACATCAGTTCTGCACGGGTCCCACTTTTGTCTACGTCCACCATTGGTCAGGACTGTATTTGCGCAGACTTCTGTGTGTGTGATTCTAAAACTCGATTCGCCCATTACTATTGACTACATTGGCACAGCCAAACCTTCTGAAGAGGATTCTGTTGCAAAACAGTGACGGGGGGACCCCCAAATTCCAGGAGCTCCCTGCGTACATCTGATGCCCGCTGTGAGAATGCGCCATCCCCCAGCAGAGGCTCATTAACATGCAGGGTGGCAAACGCTGCTGGCAGAGCTAACAATTCTTCACAAACACAGCAGCGCCTTTCTCACTCCCCCTCCCCCCAAAACCCTTTACCCCCCTCTTTCACCAGCCCCCATAGGGAAAATAGAGGCTGATTAACCCCTGCAGCGCCAGCCCCGCATGGAGTACAGGCGCAGGAAGGGAAAAGATTCAGGAGCCGCTGGCAAAAAAAAGCTTTTTGTGCCTTGGAATATCCTTCAAACAACGTATTAAGCAACATCGCCTGTTGGTATTTGTTTATTTATTCTATGTATTTAATCATTTTTTCACAAAAGATTCACCCAACTTTTTCACATTGGATTCAAATGTATGAATTGATCTACGCATTCTCTTATAATTGAATCCAATGTGAGAAATGTGCAAGTTTTGGGTAGATTGTAGGTAAAGTTGGGTGAATTGTTGGTAAATTGGTTGAATTGTTAGTAAATTGGGTGAATTGTTAGTAAATTGGGTGAATCTGAAGATTTATAAAGAGACCCATCAAAGTGCAGAGAAGGGTTAGCACTGATCATTCACTGTACAATCTGATTGTACAATCCTATGCTATGTAGTGTGAGGGTCTGGTGTGATGCCATGGAGCTGATTTGCTACAGGAATTAAGGCTGTTCACCTTACAAAGGATAATTCGCTTAGATTAGTGAATATGAGGAAAATTCACTTTGCAATGAATAACCAATCAGGTGCAAGGAAACTAAAAAATATGATTTTTGCTTGCATGTGATTGGAGGGTTGACGTCAGCAAAGCCTCATCTCATTCACTATACTAAGTGATCCCTTGCAAGGTGAACAGGAAGAATTCTGACCTGAATTCTGATTGTAAAGGAGCAAGGCAGGTGACACACTTATAAGCCAATCAGCATCCTGTGCTACTTCTCCAGGGTGTTCACTGGACAATAAATGAGGAACAGAGAGCTGACCCAGAAGGTGATCTTCCTGACTAGCAGGGGTGTATCATAGGAACACATAACTCAAGCCTAGCCAAAAGTGGCATCAGGGGGCATTATGTGTAGAAGAAGGTGGGGTGGTGGAGGCAGCAGGGTGCATTATGGGAATAAGGTAGGGTGGTGGAGGCAGTAGGGGCATTATGGGAAGAAGGTGGGGCAGTGGAGGCAGCAGGGGGCATTATGGGAAGAAGATGGGGAGGTGGAGGTAGCATGGGGCACTATAGAAAGAGGGTGGGTTGGTAGAGGCAGCAGGAGGCATTATGGGAAAAAGGTGGGTCGTGGAGGCAGCAGGGGGCACTTTGGGAAGAAGGTGGGTCGGTGGAGGATGCAGGGGGCATTATGAGAAGAAGGTGGGGTGGTGCAGGCAGCAGGAGGCATTATGGGAAGAAGGTGGGGTGGTGCAGGCAGCAGG